>NC_081415.1:370178808-370208347 GCF_030272615.1 Cryptomeria japonica
ATGACAACAGACTGGTCTCCCATCTTCAAAGTGCCCTTTCTCCATTTTTCGCAGAAGAAACTGGTGACCGTGCCATCCCATCCATGGAGTCTCTCCATGAATTTAGAAAACCCACCCTTCTGTAAAATATTCCAGACCTCCTCCTTCTGCTTCCATTCCTTGCAGCTGCTAGGTTTGTATCAACGTCTATTTCCGCCCATGTTTTTGTTGTTCAGAGCAGAAAAATGAAACTTACAGAGAGTTTTAGACAGGAAGTTTCTCAAAGCTACCAAATTTACCCAGAAAGCATGGGAAGTGATGGAATAAGTATTATAATAAATGGTGCTGACAATATTATAATAACTCCGAGTACTCCATTTAGTCCGTTTCATTATTGATTTGTCCATAAAAAATCTTTAGAGTGCTACTATATCAGTCCTTGAAAATGATTAGTTTGACATCCTCAAGGAGTCCTTGTTCTCCCATCCACGTAATCATTTCATCTTTTTTGACCGCTGCGTTGGCTTCCCAGTCAGCGGACCCATTGGCTTCATGGTAGATATGAGATATGTAACTTTTTTCAAAAGTGCTAATAAGGTCTCTAGCGGCTTTTATAATATTATTGATTGACCATGAGGGCTTAGAGGTCCCTTTGAGACATTTAATGATGTTGTTTGAATCCCCTTCAATCCATATGCAGGGGCAATTCCATCTTTTAGCAATCAGAATTCCTCGAAGAGATGCCATTGCTTCTACTTTGTGGTTTGTTTGACTCCCTATTAGGACAACAATCATTTCCTTGCATATACCTTTATCATCTCTAAGAATAGCTCCACAACCCGCAGGGCCTGGATTACCTTTTGCAGCACCATCAAAATTGACTTTGAACCAACCATGAGAGCAAGTTTGCCATCTTTCTTCAAGTCTTTTGTTTTGCTTGGGGTCAAAGCTACTAGTATTCTTCAAATTCCAGGAACTTAAAATATTAGCTTCCAAGGGGTTGGTCAAAAAACAAGGACGCCCAATGATCCAATATTCTCCACAATCACCCATTGTATTTTCTGGAACACAATATCCTGGTTGAGGGATGTGTCCTTGAAGATACAATTATTTCTTTCTTTCCATAATCCTCACAGAATGTGAGGAAGTGATAGCTACCACAGAGATCTCAAAAAGGAGTTAGACCAATGGATATTCCAGGAGTAGAACAACTCACTAATAGTTTTAGGAAACACCCAATCAATGCTAAAACTTTTAAGAAATCTTTCCCAGACCGAGGAAGAAAAGGAACAGTGGATGGCTAGGCGGTCCACTGACTCTTCCTCCTTAAGACACAGAGCACATCTATTAGGAAAGGCAAAACCTCTACCCTTGAGGTTATCTAGGGTCAAGATTTTATTTTGAAGAATAGTGCAATAGAAAAAGTTTATTTTGGGGGTCAGGCCCTTAATCCAAGCTTTAGACCAGAAAGGATCAATAGGAGGGGTGGAGGAGAGAACACCATACATTGAAGAAACAGTAATGATACCTTTGGATTCATATTTCCAAATTTTGTTATACATTCATTGAGATCAATATAAGAAGTAGCTTGTGGATTGCTTGATCTATGTCTATGTTCTACCAACTTGTTCCGCATAATCTGATAATGTCTATTATTTGGAGTTAATAACGTGGTTTAAATCTCTTTGTTTATCATTTTATGAATCATATTGCGCACGCTAGTGGTGTATGAGAATTATTGTGATAAGCTATAATGTTGATTATTTTGTTTCCATAAATCTGTGAAATTGATGATTTTGCAAGTTTCCTGGAGGTCCGTTGTTGAATACTAACTTGGATAATATTTGATAATTTCTTAGATTGCAGGGAACAAATTGAGTAGTTCATTCAGTTGTTATTATTGGTTTTAATTGTTATTTTCTTGTTCCCCTTTATGCTTTGCATTTTATTTCCTAGAGAATCTTAAACCATAAAAATACAAAAAAAGGAAGTGCAGTTGTATGCGGGAAAAGTGGAGCTGATAAAACTAAATATGTGAAAACATTTCAAAATACTAGTCCACACACACACACAGGACTTCTTGATGCAAGTTATGGAGTAACGTAGTGTTACTCAGCTTCCCAAGGAGGGTCCCATGGTTCTCTATCTCACAATGTCCCTCAAACCAATGTTTTGCTCTCAGATTACTGAGCAAAATGGCTTAGGGATGGCAAATATGAGAACGAGAGAGATTTTAACTGATCTTAGTATGAGATGTGTTATAAGCTAGATGAGATGCTAGAAATGCAACAAATTAAATGATAAGATGACGAGGTTAGTATGAAGATTATCCTAGCATACTATATTTACTCTACGATGGAACTAAAATGATAAGGAACTTATTCTAAACATGCATATTCATGATTAATTATGATCTAAAAGAGGCTAAATGAGGAGCATATATAAAATGAAAGCTTGAAACAATTTGAGCATAAGTGTGATGCTTCAAATTTGAAAGATGATTGTTAAAAATGGAGGAATGAGAGCTTTATTTATAGCACAAACAGGGCAATGGATGGTCAGGATTGAAAGGTTCAATCAAGGGTCAAGTTTGAAAGTTGGGGATCCATGTGTACAATTTGCATCAATGAAATGATGACAAGTGTCCACATAAGATTGGGTTGAAAGAAGAGGTTGGAGGCATTAAAGGCCTAAGAAGACCTCATGGTTATCTAAAGGCTAAGGGTCAAGTCTAAGTTAGGTTTACCCAATGAATTAGGATCTAATCCAAAGATAAGCCTTTGTGCAAATGATTAAGAGATAATCATGGTCAAAGCATTAATGACCTGATGAGACCCTTGGGTTGGATAGAGGTTGAGTCAAAACAAATGTTTTAACCATGTGGGAGGGTTTGAAATAACCATTAATGGTTATTGGAGACTTTGGGGATTAAGTGGTTGAAGGTTGGAAGCCTTCAATGGTTTTCAAAGACTTTAGGGTTTTTGGTGGTTGAAGGTTGAAAACCTTCAATGGTTATCCAAGACTTTGGGCCATTTGAGAAGTGACCTCCCTTTGCTTAGGGATGTGACAAAGTTTAGAGGGGGTTTGGGTTAATTTAGAATTGGTTAGAATATTCTAGAAGGGGTTAGGAAGGGGTTTGGGTTTTTGCAAGTGGATGGGGGATAATAGGATTTAATTGAATTATTTGATTTTCATTCAATTTGGTTGTAATTAAATAAATTTGATTTATTCAATTTTGGATAACTATTTAATTAAATTTGAATTTAATTAAAAGTGGCTAGGGGGATTTAATTGAATAAAATGATTTATTCATTAAATGGTATAGTGAATTTTATTTAAATAAATTGAGTAATTTACTTAATAAAATAGAAGAATGTGGATAATTTAATTAAATTGGATTTAATTAAATAGGGAAATGAACATAAAATATTCATTTAGGAATATGGTCATTTTTATGCATCTACAGCAGTTATCCATAATTAGTGAGATCTCTTACCAGCAGGCCCCTTGACAGGTACAACCATATCAACCATTGGGCTTACCATCACCGTCAAGACCCAACTATAGAGAACTTACAGTAGTGAGTTTTCCCAAACTCGTTTCTTTTCAGGAGAGGTGGTGAGTGTTCACATTGGCTAGTTGACTGTTGACGGGTGTGTCAAAACAATCATCAATAGAAACTAGCACTAGAAGGAGGGCCTAGAATAGTTCCCTCACTAGTTAACCACATATGGTACTTCTAGGAGGTGGATTGATGCCCTTTACCCAACTTGACCTCAATGAGAAAGACAACATTCTTACCCAACTATACGACTTTTCTTGGAACAGTACAAGAAATTATAACGATTGGTAACAAGCATGACAAGTCTTGGACAACGAGAGACAAAAGGTTATATGTATAGAAGCAAAGGCACAAAGACAAATTAATCCTAAGGTGAACCCACAAGAAAATCCACAACCACCTCCTCAACCAGAGAATTGAGGTACTAAGCTAGATCGCATATCATCTTTCTCTCCCGAGAGATTCCACCGAGTCCTTAGGAGTGGTTCTTCATCATCCAACTTAGTAGAGTTAGGGGGCCTTCCACTAGGAGTTAGAGGAGGGGAGAACGCATGCGGATGAAGTTTTGAAGAAGTATAAATTTAGAGTTAAGCATGTAGCTAATCCTCTAGTTCAAGTAGTTGCATGTATAGTTGATAATTATAGAGCTTCTACCAAGAAATAAGGGATAAGCACATAATTTTTAAAGATGGAAAAGCTTTTTCATAAATCCTTAATCTTGTATTTTTAGCTACAGCTCCTACTCAAGTTCCAATTTTGAGATAAATTTTGCATGATTACGAAAATGTGGCTCACCTAGCAGGGCCTTCATAGTGCTCATGCAGTCCCCATTTCATAGTTTTTAGGTGGAGTGTCAAGGCAGAAACTTGCAAGTTAACTATGACTCCTAGTTTTAGTTCTTAATTTAGGGTAGGGTTATTTCCTAGATAGTAGGGCAAAGAACTTATATAAATTGAGAAGTTGGATGGTATAGTGAATTTTATTTAAATAAATTGGGTAATTTACTTAATAAAATAGAAGAATGTGGATAATTTAATTAAATTGGATTTAATTAAATAGGGAAATGAACATAAAATATTCATTTAGGAATATGGTCATTTTTATGCGTCTACATTTTGCCCCTCTTTGAAGTGACGTGTGTGCACATGTTAATTCAAAGAAAATGATGTGTTTTTGTGTTTTTATGATCAAATGCAATTTTTGTGTTGCTCTTTTGATTTGCCAGTCGTGTCCCAGATTCGATGTGATGCCCCAGATTCGATGTTTGATGTGATGTCCCCTCGGGAGATGAATCAATATATTTTTATTTTTTTGGAAAATTTTTGATTTAAATTGATGAAGTTCGTATGATGTATAGGATTTCGTGCGTGGAGAAAGTGTGTAAATTGATTCATCTCCCGATAAATTACAAATGTTTTGGTAGAGGGGAGACCGCGACCATATTACAGGCCCAGTTAGCTAACCCTAATTTCATTTTCCTCCTATAAAAGGGGAAAAGGGCTTGATTTAAATTCATTTGTGCTTGTTGACTTTGAAGAAAAGAGAATTAGCTCTGGAGAGAAAATGCCTATTCCGTACCATAGACATCGTTTCGAGCGCGTTAGGAGGTACCAGAGACCAGCAGCACGTGGACCACCAGTAAGTCAACGCTTTTGACCCCTTTTTCATTTTTGGATTTGTCATTTTTAGCTGTTTTTTGAATTTTAAAGTTCGGACAAATCATTTTAGCGCGTCTAGGGCGTAAATTAGCGCATACGAATTAAACAGTAGCGCATAGAAGTCAATTTAATAGTTGCGTCCGAAAGTATTTTGTTAGCGCATAGGCAACCTGGGTTAGCGTGTCCATTTAGAATAGCGCAGGTATCTCGTCTAGCAGCTTGTCAGAGGAACAGGGTAGCGCGTAGGCATAACCTAGCGCATAGGAGTCGTAGAAGTTCGCATGAAGCAGGAAGTTTAGCGCGTAGGAATGACCTAGCACATCGGGCTAAAAAGGTAGCGCTTAGGCAAAGGGTTTTAGCGCATAGGACTAACCTAGCGCATAGGATGAAAAGGGGAGCGCTTAGGTAGGACAGATTAGCACGTAGAAATAGTCTAGCGCATAGTTTAGTTTGGGTAGCGCATGGGAGGAAAATATTAGCGCGTAGACAAAGTCTAGCGCATAGGCCAAATTAGATAGCGCATAGATAGAAAAGGGTAGCGCATAGATGGAATCTAGCGCATAAGGCAGATAGGTTAGTGCGTTGGGTAAGCAGCCTAGCACGTGGGTCTATTTTAGTGCATTTCAGGTCTAGTTTAGCGCATCCATGAAAAATTTGGGTTTTGGGCAGATTGTGAAAAGTTGTGTTTTTGCGTGCCTGTCGTGTTTGTGATGTATGTATCCAATATGAGCATTTGTATAACTTGTTTTGATGTGAATTTTTCCAAGTTATGTATAGATATCAAGCTGTTTGTGGTGATCAGAACATGATTTATTTGTGTTATCTATTTTTAAGTTCAAATGTGTATGGAAGCCTGAGTTGTTTTACAAGCCGATATGGGTTGGAAACTTGAGTTGTTTTACAAGCTAATATGGGTGGGAAACTTGAGTTGTGTTACAAGTTTATGTGATTGTGGTACTTGAGTTGTTTTACAAGTTTTGATATGGTTTTTGAGAACTTGAGTTGTTTTACAAGTTTGATATGAAATGATAGGATTTTGAACTTGATGTAGATGAGCAAATTTGTTTCATGTTTTTGATGTAAGTTTTATTTTGATATCGTTGTGATAATGTGGAAACTGATATTGGATATGTTTTGTTTGTTTGACAGGAGTGATTGGGCATTGTACAGTCGAGGGAGAGATTCCCGAGACCATGGACGCTGATACCACGTCTGTCACAGGCAGACTTAGATATTATTGAGCGATGCGGATTGACCTCGCTTCTGGATATGCCTCGGTTCACTGTGAACCGGGGACTGTTGACAGCTTTGGCAGAGAGGTGGCACAGTGACATGAACACCTTTCATTTTGCCATAGGAGAGATGACAGTGACACCAAAGGACTGTTATCGCATCCTGCGCATTCCTGTGGTAGGAGCCATATTGCCCTATGAGCAGACGGAGGAGGGCGGCACAGAGGCACTGCACCATATTTTTCATGATGAGAGTGTCTGCGATTATGAGATCCCATGGCGGGAGTTCCTAGATCTGGATTATGCACCACTGCCATCTGTATTGGCAGGATTCATTGGAGGATTCCTTTGTCCTGATCGTAGGTCAAAGGGATTTTCAGTGGGATGGGGGCTGGTTCTGGAGCAGATGGTCACACAAGGCCAGAGATTTGCATGGGGGTCAACGATGTTGGCCCACCCATACAGGAGCCTGCATGAGGTAGTATACCTCGGATATGGCAGTTTATCAGTAGGGGTGACACTCTTACAGGTATGGTGCTGGGAGCACATTCCAGCAGCGAGGCCACTGGCAGACAGAGATAGGCCCGTAGGGGCGGCTTATGCTTATGGTTATAGAGGCCTAGTTGTCCAGCGTAAGCTGGGCAAACTAGAGCACTGGAGGAGGGTTTTTGATGATATAGATACGGTCACCTGGAGACCGTATACAGATTGTAAGGTGTGGGCAGAGGATGGGATGGAGATGCCATTCGTTTTCATGACGAGGTATCTGATCGGGAGGACTCCATTCATCATAGAGCGGTTTCTGGTTACCCGAGTTTTGCGACAGTTCGGGAGGCAGCAGGGGATTCCACAGGGGGCATGCTTATACGCACGGCGGCAGCAGGATGTGGCCGATTGGGGGCCGACCATTGACAGTGTCGTTGCTATTGAGGAGTTTACAGGGTTGGTCGGACAGATCTGGGACTATGCCCCAGAGATACAGGATGCTAGCATGACTGACGAGTTCGCTTGTTTATTTGCTGCTCGGGCTGTAGCTAGGATCTCAGATCCAGAGGAGATGAGGCCAGCTTTTGATTCAGATGGAGAGGAGGGAGACAGGGGAGATGAGGGGGATGATGGGGATGATGGTGGAGATAGAGGGAGGAGGAGAGGCAGAGGTGTGCAGAGGGTGGTACGGCAGGGCCGGATTGAGAGGGGGCGAGGAGGATTGGCCATTGGAGCCGGGAGAGAGGGGAGAGTTACAGAGGTACTAGCGGTAGTGGGAGGAGAGGAGGAGGTGGGGAGGCCAGTACAGAGGAGGAGGATAGATATACTCCCACCTCCCGTACCCAGGACAGGCCGAGTGGGGGGAGTGGCACCAGCACAGGTACCACTGCGGGTTCATGTGTCGGGTCACGTAGAGGATGCGCAGATCCAGACGCTACAGATCACTGTGCAGCAGCTGCAGGCACAGATTTTGACGTATCAGTGGCAGATATCTCGGTTGACCATTGAGAGAGATACTGAGATGGAGCGACGGGGTCGAGCAGAGGAGGCCTTAGCGACCGTACAGAGAGCAGCGGTGGGTGGTCCCTTGAGAGACACCCTTAGAGAGCTGACACAGAGTGTTCAGGAGGCTGCATATTATAGGCGTCACTATGAGGTGGCAGTACCTAGAGAGAGGTGTGTCGAGAGCTTTGCACAGTCGAGATCGAGTCGATCTCGAACTGCTGGGACACGATCTAAGCGCCATGGAGTGATAGGGCCAGCAGGACAGGACCCTCCTGCAAATCTGGGTGCGAGTGTATCGGGAGCCAGACAGGATCCTCCTAGAGATCCAGGGGCAGGGGCATCTGGGGCTAGACCATCTCCATCAGGGGATAGTCATACTTGAGAGACATGGTCTCTATTGTATTTTGAGTAGTGTATTCTTTGTACTGGACACAGTTGTGACACATTTTGTAGATTTTGATCATTTTTTGAGAGATATATATAGAGCACCATTTTTGATCGATGTGATGTGTTTATGGATGTATGTTTATGTGTACCACTTCCTTTTTATATGATGATGTAATGTTGTAATGTGTGATGTAGGATGTATGTTTTTATATGCTGTGAGATGTATCTTGAAAATGATATGTATGATTTTAATATGCTGCTGCATGTAAGATAAAAATGATGTGAAATGATGTAATAATGATGCAAAATGATGATGTAAGAATGATATGTAACTAATTGTAAATGATATGCAACTAATTGTAAAATGATATGCAACTAATTGTAAAATGATATGCAACTAATTGTTTTTGGAGCATCTCTCATTCTGTATTTGCCATCCGATATAACCATTTGTTTGCTTTCTTTGTAAGTATCATCATTGAGCATTGATTTGTTTAGGATATGTTGAAAATTTATACAAGCATAATGGTATAATTGAACCATAATGACCTGAGTAAAATTTACATGATTTTTAATTTTGCAAGATAGCACAAGCGTCAAGGTATAATTGAACCAGGATGACCTGAGTGCGTATTGCGTAAACATACAAGATTAGATCATTTATATGCGTGAAATGGAATCACGCCTTCAGTGATATGGATCACGTCTCGAGGCAAATATTCACATAGTACAAGTGATCGCCTCCCAGACAGAAGACTAAGAAAATGTTGGAAGTTCCTCATGATCTCGGGCTTCGAAGCTTTTGATGAGATAAGGAGAAGATTCCAATTGATTTAAAAAGTTCAAAATGAAAAATAATCAAGACTTTAATGTGATAATGCAACATTTAGTATTTCAGAAAATCATCCATCCTTGAGTTTCTTGTGTATTGTTCGTGTTTTGGTTGTTGCGATAAAGTGTAGTTGTGTTTATCTGATGTCCTGTGTCTGATGTTTTTACAATAGTTGGAATGTCTTGAATTGTTTGTAAGTTGTTGAACAGTTTAATGCCCCTAGGCGAGTGTTCGTCTGGATAGGATTATGTACAGTGATTTCCAAGCCATGGGGAAATGCGATAAGAGAATAGATATAGATGAAAAACTCAGGATAGTGACTACGCTAAGTATGTCCTGGATGGATAGATGCTAAGTGTCGGGCGATGGCCGATAGTGTTTGGATGGATAAAATGGCATAGATATAGATAAAGGAGCCGACCTTTCACAAGGGCGCCTGTTTACCAGGTTTTCGCCATTTGTTTTTATTGTACTTTATATTTTGACTTTTTCTTGATTTTTTTTATTTTTTTTACTTTTTCTGTGCACTGGGCTACCTTAAGTATAGTACTTCTTTAGATGAATGTTGTTAGTTGGATCATCAAGCACCTCTCCTTCAGAATTTGTTAGCTGATAGGCACCTGATCCATAGACTGAAATGATGACATAGGGACCCAACCAGTTAAGTTCAAATTTCCCTTTCTTTTCTCTATCTTTCTGGTTTCTTGGATTTTCCTTTAGGACTAGATCACCAACCTTGAAGTTGTGAGAAATGACCTTATGATTGTAGCTCCTGCACATGCGTTGCTGATATGCTTTGAGATGAGTATAAGCATGTTGGCATCTTTCATCTAATAGTTCCAATTCTTGCAGTCGGTTGACTCGATACTCATCATCTGGAATCAAACCTTTCAAAGAGACTCTAAGAGATGGAATTTCTACCTCCAAGGGTAAAATAGCCTCTGATCCATATACTAAGGAATATGGTGTTGCCCCTGTAGGTGTGTGGATGCTAGTCCTGTAGGCCCAAAGAGCTGGATTGAGTTGTACATGCCAATCTTTGCCTGCATCATTCAATTTTTTCTTGAGGATTTTTAGGATCATTTTGTTAGATGCTTCTGCCTGACCATTTCCTTGTGGATAGTATGGTGTAGAAAATTGATGTTGAATTTTGAATTTTTCACATAGTTCCTGCACATCTTGGTTTTTGAAAGGTTGTCCATTATCTGTGATGATTGAACTTGGAATACCATATCTGCAGATCAGATAATTCAGGATAAAAGAGGCAATTTGTTTCCCAGTCACTGTGGTCATGGGAACTGCTTCAATCCATTTGGTAAAGTATTCTGTTGCAGTTATAATGAATTTGTGTCCATTTGAAGATGAAGGATGTATTTTGCCTACCAGGTCCAATCCCCACTGACAAAAGGGCCAGGATGTGGTAAATGGTTGCAGTTCCTGTGCTGGTGCATGTATCAGATTGCCATGGATTTGGCATTTAGGACATTTCTTGGCGAAATGATATGAGTCTTTCTCCATTGTAGGCCAGTAGTATCCCATTCGTAGAAGCTTTTTAGCAAGAGTAGTGCCACTCGAATGTGTGCCACAAATACCTTCATGAAGCTCGTGTAAAGCTGAATCAGAATCATTACGAGCAAGACAACGAAGAAGAGTACCATCTAGGCCTCGACGATATAAGGTATCAGCGGTAAGGGTGTAATGGGCAGCTTGTCGGATAAAGTTACGTTTTTGGTTACGGGATTGGTCAATGGGTAAGATATTATGCTTGAGGTAGTCATATATTGGTCCATATAACGGAGAATCTGAACCGGTTAAGGCATATATAACATGGGATTCAAAGTGGTCATAGGCAGGGGAGAACAGTTGCTCTACCAAGAACTCATAACGACTCTGTTGCTCTGGAATTTGTAGTAATGAAGCGATTGTAGCCATTGCATCGGCTGCTTTGTTGTTCAACCTTGGTATTTGTTCAAAGGTGATGTGCACAAAATACTGTTTGAAGTCATCCACCATCCATTTGTAGGGTAGTAGCTTATCATCCTTTGTCTAATAGTTGTTGTTGATCTGATTGATGACCAATTGTGAGTCTCCATAGACTTTTAATTCTATGATTTTCCATTCGACAGCCATTTTGATGCCTATGACCAATGCTTCATATTCAGCCATATTATTTGTACATGGAAACATAAGCCTGTATGATCTCGGCATAGTGTGTCCTTCAGGGGTGATGAATAGAATGTCGGCCCCTAAACCATGTTGTGTATAGGATCCATCAAAGTATAGGGTCCATTGTTTGGAAGAGAGAGCAAAAACGTCCCTGTCTGGAAATTCAATGTCCATGGTTTGTTTTCTTGGTAACGGTGCTTCAGCCAACTGATCTGCAATTGCTTGCCCTTTGATGGCTCGTCTTTCTGTGTAGTGGATGTCAAATTCACTGAGAATCATAACCCATTTAGCCAATCGACCTGTGAGAGCGGCCTTGCTAAGTAGATACTTGAGAGGATCCATTTTGGCTACTAGCTTGATAGTGTGTGCTAGCATATAATGTCGGAACTTTTGAGATGCAAAAACAACTGTTAGGCAAGCCTTTTCAATGAATGTATAATTGAGCTCATAGCCATTCAATGTTCTACTGATGTAATATATGGCGCGTTCCTTTCCTTGTTGATCTTCTTGTGCCAATAGTGCCCCCAGTGAAACATCTGTCGTTGATATATACAATATAAGAGGCTTTCCTGCAATTGGTGGTACTAGGACTGGTGGATTCATCGGGTACTGTTTAATTTGGTAAAAATATTCTGCACATTTAGTCTCCCATTTGAATGGCACATTTTTGTGTAGCAAGTGGTTAAATGGCAAACTTTTATCTGCTAGTTGAGCGATGAATCGCCTGATTGATTGAAGTCATCCTTGGAGAGATCGAAGTTGACTGATATTCTTTGGTGGTGGCATATCCATGATGGCTTGTACCTTTGCTGGATCAACTTCAATACCTTTAGCTAAGATGATGTAACCTAGTAACTTGCCTGATGTAACCCCGAAGACACACTTCTTAGGGTTGAGTCGGACCTTGAATTTCTGCAACTGATCAAAGATCTTTGTTAGGATGCCAAGATGTTCAGCTCTGGTGAAAGATTTTGCTAGTAAATCATCCACATAGTCTTCCATGAATGTGTGCATCATATCATGAAATATTGTTGTCATTGCCCTTTGATAAGTGGCTCCTACATTCTTTAAGCCAAAAGGCATAACATTCCAACAGTTATTTCCCCCAAGGACAGGTGAATGTTGTTTTGTCTTGATCTTCAGGAGCTATTTTGATTTGATTATAGCCTGAGAAACCGTCCATTAATGAGAGCATTGCATGGCCTGCTGTGAGATCTACAATTATATCGATACTTGGCAGAGGAAAGTCATCCTTTGGGCAAGCTTTATTGACATCTCTGAAGTCGGTGCATATTCTGATACTACCATCTGGTTTTGAGACTAGAACAATGTTAGAAATCCATTCTACATAGTCAATAGGTCGGATGAATCCGACATCTAATAATTTCTTTAATTCTGTTTTGACCATGAGTGTTATCTGTGGATTCATCTTTCGTAGTTTCTGCTTGACTGGCTTGATCCCCGCAGAGATGGACAAGTGATGCATGATTAGGTGTGGATCCACTCCGTGCATATCAGCATATGACTAGGCAAAGTTAATTTGCTGTCCTTTAAAGAAGATGATGAATGCTGATCTTTCCTCCTCTGTCAGAGATTCTGCAAGGTGAATGTTTCTGGCTGCTTCGGTGGTACCAATGTTGATTGATTGAGTGGGCTCAATCAATATGGGTGATCATTCATGAAAATGTTCAGGAAGAGTGTCAAGTCTTCCATCGTTAGGTGCCTTAAAAAGGTTTTCACCCTCAGATGCGTCCTTTATTTTTACTTTTTTGGGATCCATTGCTGCCATTGACTGGTTTTCAGCATTAGAGTCATTATTTGATTCATTTTTGCGACTGAGAGACTTGGCACTCCCTAAAGAACAGACGTCGCTATGTGATTCACTGGTAGAGCCTATTTCGGGATTTGCGGTACATAGGTAGTGGATAATAGATTCATCATTTGGAAAAATTGGGATATCATGAGTCTCAGGTTCAGTCCAGTCGATGAGATTAGGGAAGACAAGTGGTAAGGAATCATTGGGCGGGTCAAGGTCAGCTACTGTAAGTGTTAGGATAGAGTTATCATCGTGATGGGTCTTGTTTTTAAAAAAGTTTAGGGTTTCATCGAGGTCTTCGATGGTATCATCTTCTATGTAGACTTGTTCGTAATATTTCTGTTCGCTTTCCTGAACGTCATAGATATGTTGTGGTCCAAATTCAAGAGGTCTATCTTCTGCGTTATGTTCTTCTTGAGAAATGGATATGAAATCAGTATCATCTGGGATATTTGTAGTAGTATCAGAGTAGGTACCCCATTCATATTCATTTGAATCTGTCTCATAGGTATCATCCCAAATTCTATCTGTGTTGTAGACAGGTATGTTGTATGGCGAAAATAAATCCTTGATGATAGATACTATTTTGACATTCTATGTTGATTCTGTATCTGATCCATCTTCTACATTCTGGATTTGTTCATAAATTGTGCTTCCTCGAGGAGGAATGATGGGTGCTTGTGATGATATGATTTGTTCTTGAGCTACTGGTGTGTGAATATGAGCCACTGCTACAGATATGGCCTTCTTATGATTCAAAAGCTTTCCTTGATGTGTCTTCTGATCTTGACGTTCTCGTGCCTTGCGAATTATTTCTGCTGATTCAAAGAGAGCTTCCTACTAGGATTCTTCCTTGTATTTCTTCTTTTCCTTCCATTGAGGTTTTACATTTGTGTGTGGCGGCCTTTTCAATAGGAAAGTGAATTTAGAACCTAATCCTGCTTTATTTCTACTAGGTTGTGAAGGAAGATCTATAGGTTCAGTGACTCCTTCTTGGCGTTTCCCAATAGGTCCTTTACCGCCATATCCCATTTGTTTCATGATCAAGTAGCCTTTTCCATACAGGTGCGTTGGTAGAACAATGTCTAGAGCGGCCGCTCTATTAGCTTCTTCTTCATCTTTGTATAGCCAGTCAAGAACATCCTTATCTTCTGATTCATGTGCTAGAGTCCCCAATTGGATGAAGGTACCATCAAATTTAGTTATGGATTGAGTTGCCAGATGTGTTGATAGAGTAGGTAAACCATGCGATCTAGGTGATGTTGGCAATCTGGTCAAACACAAAGGCTCCATAGAGTATTCGCCCATGCCTTGGTCTTTGATTTGCATTTTCTGTTTGAAATCTCCCCATAAGGAGTTGGATTTTACTGTTGGTGGATCAGATGTTGAAGACTGCAACTTTTCTCTGTTATAAGGAACCAAACTGTCTTGGGCTACCCCCATTGCATTGCAATGTTGAAATGGATTGTGATCAGCTGATATGGAGATTTCCTGTCCATCATAAGGAAACCTGACACACTGGTGGTATGTAGAAGGTACTGCTTGCATTTCATGTATCCAAGGTCGGCCTAATAAGATATTGTAGGTGAGATCAATATCTAAAACTTGACATATAGTATCCTTTTGTACTGGTCCTACCTGAATAGGTAATATCACTGTTCCTTTAGAGGACCTTTCCTCATCATCATATGCTTTTATGGTAATCTTTTTACAAGGATCAATAGATTCTTCTGAGAAGCCTAGTGCACGGATAAGCTTTAAAGTACATATATTAAGTCCGGCTCCTCCATCTATTAAGACTCTTTTGACACGGTGTTTGCAAATAATGACTTCAATATGTAGGGGAGTATTATGCGGATGACTCAATGAAGTATTATCATGCTCTGAGAAGGTGAGGTTATGAGACTCTGTCATGTGGGCCACCATAGCTTGGAATTTGTCTGTATCCAGATTTTGAGGTACATTTGTTTCTAATAGTGCTTGCTCCAATATGTCTTTGTGTTTTGGAGATAGTTTCAACAATTCCAGGATAGATATCTGAGCCGGAGTCTTGCGCAGTTGATTAACTAAGTCGTATTGGATCTTTGGTGTGGTAGTTGGAGGTGCTGTATGTCCCTTCAAGACATATTTCTGAGTCCGGGTTGTTACATTGACAGATTCATGATTGCATTCATCTCGAATGGTTATAACATTGACTTGATGGTCTTCAGCTGATATGTGATTGATTGTGTTGTTGTAGATGTGATTAATACGAGCTCCGCAGGTATCATTTGAAGTTTATGCTCCATCTTTGTTATAATTGGGAAGAGGATCTTTGAAGGCGTCGTGATCATCATTTGTTTTGAGACCATCCACCGTTAAGTCACCTCGATCAATCATGTCTTGGATTATGTGTTTCAATCTCATGCACTCGTTTGTTCTATGACCTTTGTTTCGATGAAAATCACAATAGTGTGAATCATTCCACCAAGGTGGTTTGATTGGGGGTTCATAATTGTTGATTGGAGGTAAAGAAAGAACCTTGTTTGCTAACAGCTCTTTGAATGCGGACTCTAATGATTGGCCCAATGGTGTGAAGATACGTTTATGGAAGTTGTTGGTGTTATTGCGTGAATTATTGTTAGGCCCTGGATTCAGGTTTTTGTTTTGATTATCATTGGTGTTGTTGGTATTGAGTTGTCCTTGAGCATTGTTTGGTGCATATGTGTTAGCACTGGGAGTAGCATTTTTAGGATTTTTCGTATTTTGAGTATTTCCTGATAAGGCAAGCACTGGCTGTTTAGATTTAGGATCATATGATTCATTGTTGCCTTCGTTTTTGTTTCGAGTCCAAAATCGAGTTTTGTCTAGATTGGTATTGTTTTGGTTATTGTAGTTTGATGAGTTCGTTCCTTCTTTGTAGAACTTGAGTGTTCCCTTTTTGACACAAGCTTCCTCTACTTGGATGCCATTTTTGATTAATTTGTCAAAAGATGGTATGCATTGAAGTTTGAGTCTGTAACTCATTTCACCATTCAAATTATCAATGAAGATTTCCATTTTCTCTTTTTCAGGAATATCTCAAGGATACCTTGATACCATGCGTCGCCAACGTTGAAGGAATAACATGAAGGTTTCATTGTTCTTTTGTTTGGTGTTGCAGATATCTAACATGGTTATGGCATGTTGGATGTTGTAAGAATAATGGGTGATGAACTTGTTAACCAATTTGTCAAATGATCTAACAGGTGATGTAATCTTGGATAACCATTCCATTGTTTGTCCTCCCAAGCTTCTCGGGAATAACCTCATCAAATAAGTGTCGTTATGAGCAAATTCAAGACTCATAGTACAAAATTCTCGAACTTGATCTCAAGGATCACCTTTCCCATCATATTTATCAAATTTGGGAATATCTGAGTTTGGAGGAAAAGGTATCATGTTTAAGCTTCTGTCAAATGGATAAGGACAGATTTCGTTTATAGAGTACCGCACTGTTGTCCCTTCTTGCATATCGTGTATTTGTCTTTGCAACATTTGCATTTGTTGAGTAAGAGCAACCAAGGGTGTATTATCTTGCCGAGGGAAGAGTTCTTCCCTCGTATTTGTTCTCATTTGAAAAGGTGTAGCAAATGGTACGTGTTGTTCAGGGGTTTCAAACACAGGTACTTGCATTTCTGGTATATGTTGTTCTGGAATATGTTGTTCAGGTATGCGAGTCTCTTCTCCCCTTTGTTGTTCTTGATATGTATATTGTTGAGACCCTGTTTGAAAGACATTTGCATCAAAATCTTCAGGAAGTTTGACGCTTTTGCTTGTAAGCATGAGTAGATATTTTTCTTTATCATTTTCCATGAGTTTTTCGATGAGTTTTTGGAATGAAGGATTTTCTTGGCATTCCTGAAGAATTGCGTCAGTAATTTCAGGATCTTCTGATGATGGAACTTCAAAAGGATTTGATAATCGACGATTCATACTGGATTCCGCAGGTGTTTCACTTTGTTTGTTTCGTTGAGAGCGAGTGACATGAATTTCAATAGAAACTTTCAGTGATGAAAGGGATAAAGTCTTCGTTGATATTTTGCTCTGGGGTTGGTGGTTCTGGTCTAGATGTGTTATATGTGATGCACTCGTCGGGCAGGAATGCTGGATTGATCTTTCCTCCACGGTTTATCTTTTGATTAAAAGCAGACTTTTGACAGTAGGCTCTTGTTTTCAGGGGTTCTTTGTCAAATTCACTGGATTTGTTTTGGATATAACGTTTGACGTGATGAAGAAATACCCGATGGGATTTGAAGAGTTGACGATTGATGTATAAAAATTTATTTCTCTTGATGAATTTGGAAAAGCTCGGTTGTTGTTTCTTCAACGTGATGTTGCGTTAGAGGTTCTTTCTTCTCAGAATGAGGGGATTAGTCATGCATGAGTGATCAATGATATCCTTTGATTTGTTTTGGATTTAGTTGATTCTTGTTTTGAAAATTTCAAATTTTACTTTATCAGAATGAAGGTTTAGCTATCCCTTTACGATAAAGCGTGTCAAATGATATGGATAAGAGTTTGCCAATCTGGAAACTGAATTTGACAATTTGGAAATTTTTAGACAAGTGTTTTTGAGATAAAATCCGTAAGATGTTTAAAGGATTGAATTGATACTGATGATCAAAAGTTTCCAGATTATGATAGGAAAGACATCCTCTATTGCTCAATTCGTTTTCGGATTTGGACGACCTTGTTTGACACAAATTGGACTTGAGAAATAGTTTTATGACTTGTTTTTGTCACTCGGGTTTCATGAAAGACGTGTTTTGATGAAAAACTGTGTTTAAAATATTTTTGAGATTTTCAAAATTTTTGGTTTTTCCACTCTCTGTTTTTCTCCTTTTTCTCACGCGCTAAAACAGATGTTCAATGCGCTACTTAATTTTCTCTATGCGCTAAAATTATTTTGCCATGCACTACTCTGCCCCTAGGTACGCGCTAAAACATTGATTCTGAAAAATTTTGTTTTGTTGACTGTGAAATATGCACGTGCTAGGATGGGTTTTCTATGCGCTGACTGGTTTTGCTAATGCGCTAAAACAAGCGTTCTACGCGCTAAGCTGTTTGTTTTACGCGCTAAAACAGACTATTTGAAATTTGCTGTGATATATTTTTTTGGAAAACTACGCGCTACACTGTGACTTCAAAGCGCTATTTGTTTCTGTTCGTGCGCTAACTTTGGATATCTACGCGCTAATGTTTTACTTATACGCGCTAGAACATGTTTTGCACGCTAAAAGATTTTTCTTTGTTTTGCTTCGCAATTGAAACGCTACTGTTTATGTTGCACGCGCTATTTTGTTCTGTGGATGCGCTAAAATAACTGTTTGACGCGCTAAAATGTTGCTCTTACGCGCTAAAGTGTTCTGATTTTCCCTTTTGGTGTTTTTGTGATGTTTTTTGACTTTTGTTGAGAGAATTTCTAAGTGGGATGGATGATTTTTTGAAATACAAAATGCAAAACACGGCACATAAAGTACAATCATTTCACTTAATCTAACATAAAGTGTATGTTCTATCGAGGATGTGTTCAAATCCCCAATGTTTTAACAGGTTGGATACAAGAAAAATACTTTCAGAAAGACTCTTTATTCAAGGGTCATAAGCAACATCATAACCCACTAGTCTCGATACTCCGTCAGCTCAAACAGCTGTGTCACCTCCTAGAGGGCGCCCGTTTTTTTGCCTTTTGCCAGAAGTTAACCCAAAGTGAATTGCTTCGCAGTTGAGTAGTTATCTTGGGAGATATATGGTGAGTAATCTTGGGGGTAGATTCTTCCCCACCCTTGCACTATGATGTTACAAATGTTTGGATACTGACTCAGCTCAAAGTCTCTAATGCTAAGGTTCTTAATCAGCCTTCTTGTTCGGCCGTCAGTCATAAACTCCCTCAGGAGGCTTCCCAACCTTTAGAATAAAGGCTTTACGTATCTCAAGGATACTGGGGGAAGGCTAATCGCTGCGCGCAACCGTTGAAAATGACTTTCATCACTTTCCACATTTGATTATAGTGGGTTGGAATTCTTGGCATCAAAGTCGTTCCCCACTTAGGTCGTTCCCTTCACACCGGCCATAAACGACTTTAAGAGTTGATTGCAACTCCTCGGGAAGGCAAGCCTGCTAAAGGATTTATTGCTTGAAATATTGAAAGCATAAGAGTGGTTTGGTTTTTTTGGTCACCCAGTTAAGGGGAGAGCATATACCTTCCACTTTCGAGACAAGGCAATCAAGTTGTTCTTTTTAACCCTCAAGACAATAATTTGCTAACTTCTAATTGGAGATGTTGCTCCAATAAGCATGATGTTCTTTTTAATCCTTCATAGCAATAATTATCTAATCTATGGAAAATAGATTGTCAACAAAGCAAATTTTTGATTTTCGAAGTCAACAAAAGGAAAAACGTTTTGCTTGTAAAAACAAATCTCCTCGCTTTTCCTGCAAGAAACTTGTTAAAAATCCTGCAAATAAAAAAGAAATTTGTTAGTTTGTTTCGGGGGACTTCCACAAGTCTAAAATTTTTTTATTCGGTTACAAAATCTTTTTGTTTGTTTTATTTGTGATGTGCTACAGAACAAACTGTACGCGCTACAAAACTTGGCGGATGCGCTACTGTTTCGTTTCTGTGCGCTATTCTGTTTCCCGTATGCGCTACTATGTGGTTCAGACGCGCTAATTTATAGTTTGGTTTTCCCGCGGTCTGTTGTTCGGGAAATTTTGAATTTCAATGCGCTAACTGTCTGTTGAAACGCACTGGAATATGGAGTTGAAGCACTAAAAGTTTGGGCCCATGCGCTAATCTGTCAGGTAGACGCACTGATCTGTGTTTCGCCAACGTTGACACCTACAGAAAAATTTGTCAATAGTGTTATGCGCTAAGGAACAGTTTTAACGCGCTAAGACAGAAAGCCCATGCGCTAAACAGTAGGCTAGAAGCGCTAAACTATTAGGTGGATGCACTAAAATGTTTCTTAGACGCGCCAATTCTAGTTTCCCGCGTACCTGCAAAAGTCTAAAAATTCAAAAAATGATAGGTTATTGGGGTTTGTGCCCCATGGTGGGCGCCAGAAATGTATGCGGGAAAAGTGGAGCTGATAAAACTAAATATGTGAAAATATTTCAAAATACTAGTCCACACACACACAGGACTTCTTGATGCAAGCTATGGAGTAACCTAGTGTTACTCATCTTCCCAAGGAGGGTCCCATGGTTCTCTATCTCACAATGTCCCTCAAACCAATGTTTTGCTCTCACATTACTGAGCAAAATGGCTTAGGGATGGCAAATATGAGAACGAGAGAGATTTTAACTGATCTTAGTATGAGATGTGTTATAAGCTAGATGAGATGCTAGAAATGCAACAAATTAAATGATAAGATGACGAGGTTAGTATGAAGATTATCCTAGCATACTATATTTACTCTACGATGGAACTAAAATGATAAGGAACTTATTCTAAACATGCATATTCGTGATTAATTCTGATCTAAAAGAGGCTACATGAAGAGCATATATAAAATGAAAGCTTGAAACAATTTGAGCATAAGTGTGATGCTTCAAATTTGAAAGATGATTGTTAAAAATGGAGGAATGAGAGCTCTATTTATAGCACAAACAAGGCAATGGATGGTCAGGATTGAAAGGTTCAATCAAGGGTCAAGTTTGAAAGTTGGGGATCCATGTGTACAATTTGCATCAATGAAATGATGACAAGTGTCCACATAAGATTGGGTTGAAAGAAGAGGTTGGAGGCATTAAAGGCCTGAGAAGACCTCATGGTTATCTAAAGGCTAAGGGTCAAGTCTAAGTTAGGTTTACCCAATGAATTAGGATCTAATCCAAAGATAAGCCTTTGTGCAAATGATTAAGAGATAATCATGGTCAAAGCATTAATGACCTGATGAGACCCTTGGGTTGGATAGAGGTTGAGTCAAAACAAATGTTTTAACCATGTGGGAGGGTTTGAAATAACCATTAATGGTTATTGGAGACTTTGGGGATTAAGTGGTTGAAGGTTGGAAGCCTTCAATGGTTTTCAAAGACTTTAGGGTTTTTGGTGGTTGAAGGTTGAAAACCTTCAATGGTTATCCAAGACTTTGGGCCATTTGAGAAGTGACCTCCCTTTGCTTAGGGATGTGACAAAGTTTAGAGGGGGTTTAGGTTAATTTAGAATTGGTTAGAATATTCTAGAAGGGGTTAGGAAGGGGTTTGGGTTTTTGCAAGTGGATGGGGGATAATAGGATTTAATTGAATTATTTGATTTTCATTCAATTTGGTTGTAATTAAATAAATTTGATTTATTCAATTTTGGATAACTATTTAATTAAATTTGAATTTAATTAAAAGTGGCTAGGGGGATTTAATTGAATAAAATGATTTATTCATTAAATGGTATAGTGAATTTTATTTAAATAAATTGAGTAATTTACTTAATAAAATAGAAGAATGTGGATAATTTAATTAAATTGGATTTAATTAAATAGGGAAATGAACATAAAATATTCATTTAGGAATATGGTCATTTTTATGCGTCTACAGCAGTTATCCATAATTAGTGAGATCTCTTACCAGCAGGCCCCTTGACAAGTACAACCATATCAACCATTGGGCTTACCATCACCGTCAAGACCCAACTATAGAGAACTTATAGTAGTGAGTTTTCCCAAACTCGTTGCTTTTCAGGAGAGGTGGTGAGTGTTCACATTGGCTACTTGACTGTTGACGGGTGTGTCAAAACAATCATCAACAGAAACTAGCACTAGAAGGAGGGCCTAGAATAGTTCCCTCACTAGTTAACCACATATGGTACTTCTAGGAGGTGGATTGATGCCCTTTACCCAACTTGACCTCAATGAGAAAGACAACATTCTTACCCAACTATACGACTTTTCTTGGAACAATACAAGAAATTATAACGATTGGTAACAAGCATGACAAGTCTTGGACAACGAGAGACAAAAGGTTATATGTATAGAAGCAAAGGCACAAAGACAAATTAATCCTAAGGTGAACCCACAAGAAAATCCACAACCACCTCCTCAACCAGAGAATTGAGGTACTAAGCTAGATCGCATATCATCTTTCTCTCTCGAGAGATTCCACCGAGTCCTTAGGAGTGGTTCTTCATCATCCGACTTAGTAGAGTTAGGGGGCCTTCCACTAGGAGTTAGAGGAGGGGAGAACGCATGCGGATGAAGTTTTGAAGAAGTATAAATTTAGAGTTAAGCATGTAGCTAATCCTCTAGTTCAAGTAGTTGCATGTATAGTTGATAATTATAGAGCTTCTACCAAGAAATAAGGGATAAGCACATAATTTTTAAAGATGGCAAAGCTTTTTCATAAATCCTTAATCTTGTATTTTTAGCTACAACTCCTACTCAAGTTCCAATTTTGAGATAAATTTTGCATGATTACGAAAACATGGCTCACCTAGCAGGGCCTTCGTAGTGCTCATGCAGTCCCCATTTCATAGTTTTTAGGTGGAGTGTCAAGGCAGAAACTTGCAAGTTAACTATGACACCTAGTTTTAGTTCTTAATTTAGGGTAGGGTTATTTCCTAGATAGTAGGGCAAAGAACTTATATAAATTGAGAAGTTGGATTCATTTGTAAGGGTCCCCAAATTGATGATTTGTGGCCCACTTAGAGATTTTAGAATATTTTGCAGATTAAGTTTGAGTTAATTGTGCTATACATTCATTGAGATCAATATAAGAAGCAGCTTGTGGATTGCTTGATCTACATCTATGTTCTACCAAATTGTTCTGTGTAATCTAGTAACGTTTATTATTTGGAGTTAGTAACGTGGTTTAAATCTTTCTATTTATCGTTTTATGAATCATATTGCGCACGCTAGTGGTGTATGAGAATTATTGTGATAAGCCATATTGTTGATTATTTTGTTTCCATAAATCTATGAAATTGATGATTTTGCAAGTTTCCTAGAGGTCTGTTGTTGAATACTAACTTTGATAATATTTGATAATTTCTTGGATTGCAGGGAACAAATTGAGTATTTCATTCAATTGTTATTATTGGTTTTAATTGTTATTTTCTTCTTCCATTTTATGCTTCATATTTTATTTCCTAGAGAATCTTAAACCATAAAAATACAAAAAAAGGAAGCAAGTGCAGTTATCCATAATCAACGAAATCTAGTCTTAGTAGCAGGCCCCTTGACAGGTACAACCATATCAACCATTGGGCTGCCCATCACTGTCAAGACCCAACTATAGAGACCTTGGAGGAGTGAGTTTTCCCAAACTCGTTGCTTTTTAGGAGAGGTGGTGAGTGTTCACATTAGCTACTTGATTGTTGGCGGGTGTGTCAAAACAGTTGTCAACAGATTCTAGCACTTAAAGGAGGGCAAAGTGTTTGAAGGTGCAAGGAGATTCTGAGCTGGTGGTTAAACAAGTGCGAAGCCAGTATGCCTTCCATGATAAAAGGTTATCAGCATATCGAAATAGAGTGTGGGATCTGATTGAGGATTTTGATGCTTTCGATATTCAACTGGTACCTAGGAAAATCAACGGAATACCCGATGCGTTGGTCGTAGCTCCCAGTACATTAGAACCAGTAAGCCAATCCCCTTTGAAGAAGTTATATGTGGAATTAATTTCTATACTTGCTATACCTGATAATATCAAACACTTCCAAGTCTTCCAGGATGATGCCCATATTTTAGCCTTTCTTGCCAATTCAGGGGCTTTTGAAGAGAAAATTATTGATGAGGAAGATAAATCGGAAGATCTTAATATCGAAAGTAATGCTGATATTTTGGATTTACCAACTAACGTTATTCCTAAAGGGATGGTCACCCTAGAGAGAATTTTTTATTCAGACCCTAGATATAGGAGAGACTAACAATGAATTCAAATGCTAGAAAGTACAAGCCCCATAATATTGGTCCAAAAGGACAAGAGAGGATTGTCTATATTGGGAAGATCTGCACTCAAAATGAAATAGAAAAACTTATATAGATCTTGAAAGAGTTCATTGATGTAATAGCATGGGGGTATGAAGATTTAAAGACATTCAATACAACAATTATCACCCTTGTGATTCCCCTAAAACCTAACATAAAGTCATTCCGACAAAAACAACGCCCGGTCAATGCACTAATAGAACCCTTGAATTTCAAGGAAGTACAAAAGTTACTTTCTACTAAGATTATCTTTCCGGTATGACATTCTACTTGGGTTTCTAATTTGGTACCAGTGTGGAAAAAGAATGGAGGAATATAGCTTTGTGTGGACTTTCACAATCTCAACAAAGCCTTCGAGAAAGATAATTACCCACTTCCTTCTTTGGATGAAGTACTACATATAGTAAATGGTTTGCAAATGATGTCATTTTTAGATGGTTATTCAGGATATAACCAGGTTTTGGTGAATTATGAGGATTGTATGAAGACAACGTTTATGACAAAGTGGGGAACATATGCGTACAAAAGAATGCCATTCAGGTTGATTAATGTTGGGCGACCTTCCAACAAGCGATGGATACGGCTTTTAAGGAACTGATTGGAAAATGCATTATTATCTATATGGATGATTTGACAATATTCTCCAAGGTCACAAGACCACCTAGACCACCTCCAAAAGGTATTGGAGAGATTTTAGAGATATGGGATTTCCCTTAAACCCAAGAAATGTGTGTTTGGAGTGGCTGAAGGAAAGCTACTTGGCCACGTAATCTCTGAGAGGGGGATATATATAGGCCCAAATCAAGTAGAAGTGTTATTGAAGTTACAAATGCCTAGTAGTAAAAAGGAGATGAGATCTTTCTTTGGGAAGATCAATTTTGTTAGAAATTTTATTACTTGGTTTGGAAAAATAGTCAAGCCATTGAATGAAATGATGAAAAAGGATGCTAAGGTTGAATGGACAACTGAAGCAAAAGAGGCTTTTGCCCATATCAATAAATCCATCACTGAAGCTTCTGTGCTAACTAGCCCTAATTACACGTTGTCATTTTACATATATTTTTTTGCTTCGCTACACTCAGGAGTAGCTATTTTGACGCAGAGGCAAGCAAGGGATGAGAAGCCTATTGAATTTATGAGGTCTCCTTTCAAAAGTTCCTAGGTTAGATATTCTGCTCTTGAAAAATAGGCCTTTTGCATTGGTAAGAGAAGTCAAGAAGTTTAGGCATTACATCCTAAGCAGTACAATTTATGCGATTGTCCCTAACCAAGCAGTAAAGTCACTACTCATTCAGTCCAAACTAGGAGAACATTGATGGAAATGGATGGCAATATTACAAGAATTCTATTTAGAGATGCATCCAATGAAGTTGGTCCAAGGCCAAGGATCATCTCAGGCCATGGCGACCAACATCCCTCAAATCCAGTGCCAACAATATACATTGAAGTCATTCACTCAGGACTCCTGGTACATGGATTCGGTATTTATATTGTTGAATAATAGGTGTCTTGAGGGGTTGACAACCACGCAAAGATGAGCATTAAGGCTCACAAGTGCCAATTATATGATCAAGGATTCAACACTTTATAGAAAAAATTATTAAGGTATTTACCTTTGGTGTCTTGATCATCAAGAAGCCCATAATATGATTGAGGAATTTCATGAGAAATATGGCATAGGTCATGGGTTAGCGGATGCCACTGCACATCAAATCTTGAAGGCTAGATATTATTGACCTAGGATATTTAAGGATACTCATGAGCATGTTCATCACTGCCATACGTGCCAAACTGCTGCCTCCAGAGAAAGAAATCTCACCATGCCTCTCCAACCAGTGTTCGAGGTAAGACCTTTCGCTCAATGGGCACTGGATTTCGTAGGTGTTATTAATCCTAACTCATCTACAGGATATAAATTTATTCTTACAGCGATGGATTATTGTACCCGGTGGACAGAAGCCATTGCATGTCGAAATGCTACTACTGAGGTGGTCTTGAAATTTATTGAAGAGAATATTGTCACCAAGTTTATGCTGTTCGCTCTGGTATGTGACAATGGTCCTTCTTTTACTTCTACATAGTTGATGCAATGGTCATACGAATATAAAGTGATATTAAAATTTTCATCCAACTATTACCCACAAGGTAATGGAGTAGCTGAATCCATGAACAAGAGCATCCTAGATGTCATCAAGAAGCTACTTGAGAAAAACCCCA
Source organism: Cryptomeria japonica (assembly GCF_030272615.1). Classification (NCBI taxonomy): domain Eukaryota; kingdom Viridiplantae; phylum Streptophyta; class Pinopsida; order Cupressales; family Cupressaceae; genus Cryptomeria; species Cryptomeria japonica. The sequence goes on from NC_081415.1 coordinate 370,205,089, forward strand.
GGGATTGGCATAATCAATTGAGATAGGCCTTATGGGCTGATCTAACCAAAGTAAAAGCCGCCTTCGAAACTTCTCCATATTACCTTATCTATGGCCAGACCCCTGTCTTCCCAATCAACTTTCAAATATCAATCCTCCAATTAATGAAAGAACTTGACATTGAGGATCAGGTAGAGGTTCACCTCTTAAATTTATTAAGACTTGATGAAAAAAGGATTAATACTCTACAACACTTTGCCAAGAACCAAGCCATTGTTAAGTGATGGTTTGATAAAAGGGCTAAGGTGAAATCTTTTTGAATCTCTGACCTAGTCCTATTATGGGACAAGGCCAGGGAGAAGAAAGGTAATCATCACAAGTTTGAAAGGTTGTGGTTAGGTCCTTACCAAATAGCTGAAATTTTAGGTGAGAACACTTTTAGGTTAAGCTCTTTGACTGGAGAATTGGTACCATTGCTCGTCAATGGTCAATTTCTCAAGAATTACTTCGATTAAATCCTCAATGAAGCTTGACTTGTTGTATATAGTAGTTAGTTGTTTTCTTTTTTTTGTTTGTGTCATGTTTTTGGGCATTGTTTGTTTGTTGTGTTTTTGTTTTTGTTGAGTGCTTGTTTCCCTTTTATTTTGTTTGTTTGTTTGTCCGTTTTGTTTGTTTGTTGAGTTGGGATATACATATTTTGTTCTCAAAGATTCTAAAAGGAAGGTATCCTTTGCATAACATCTTGCCAAATTCTGAGAGACTTTGACTCTCTGCTATTTGCGACTTCATTATCATTTGGTTAATTTTGAAACTTTTTGTCTATACTCATTCAAAGTGGTATATAATCGTTTAAATATGATTTGAGTTTTGACTTTCAATTGGAAAAGGCTAGCTTGATAAACTCAGTACTAGCATCACATTAAGATACATCAGAAAGTTTTGTAAGATATAAGATAAACTAGTTTTCAAGTGAAAAATCCGAAGTCATGGCGTTTCACGTTATCCACCGTGGCTCCCAACCCAATTATCGAACTTCAATGTTTGAAAGTTGCTCAAAAGGTTATTGAAGAAAGAAGTCATTCTCTATATCTTGTAATGTTTTCAAAGAGAGAGAGAGAGAGAGAGAGAGAGAGAGAGAGAGAGAAGAGAAATGATCCTCTTAAGAAACTCAAATGGGTGTTTCAAATAACCTCCACCAAGGCTATGGACGCTTGGCTAGCAGTGGAGCATTGTTTGATGGAAACCAGAGGTATCTATGTTGGGGCTAGATACACCTGACTAGAAGAAGAGCTATGCCCAGGATGACCTTGCACGAAACATGGTTAATGACTTCATCTACGTATCTTGTGCCTAGTTTCCTCTGATTATCTACATTATTGAAATGATGGAGTAACAAATCATACACACACACTTAAGAGTTAATCATGTCTATTTCCCTTCTTGGTTGTTTGTTCATTGGTTCACTCATCTTTGACTCTTATACAATCCTTTTGAATGATAATAGCCTTAGGTGTTCGGTTAATCAGAGATTCTGAAGTTTTAAATTGCCTATAGTCATTTTTCCTAGATAGTCACCATTTGTTATGCCTTGCATATCTATTTCCCCTTTAGTCCCCTTGCATCAAAATTTGGGTCCCCTATTTTCTTTCTTCTTTCTTTCTTTCTGCCTTTTGACCTTGGAACTCCAGAGTCCTGAGGTCTCTCTATTCTTTTTTTTTTTTTTTTTACCTCGAAACTCCAGAGTCTCAGAGTCTCGAGGTCCCTTTTTCTTTTCTTTGGTTTTGACCTCGGAACTCTAAAGTCCCGAAGTCCCGAGGTCCCTTTTTATTCTTTGGTTTTGACCTTGAAATCCCAGAGCTGCGAAGTTTTGCATCTTCTGCCTCAGAACTCTGGAGTCCCGAGGTGGAGCCTCATTTTCCTTGCTTCAGAACCCCGGACCCCCAGAGTTCCAGGGTGGGGTGCTCCTTTTCTCATGTCAAACTCGAAACCTTGAGACCCCGGAGTCCCGAGGTCATGTTTAAAGATTTCGTACGGACTGGGTTTGGATGAGCTATAAATAGGGATAATTGACTTTTAAAGTTCATTTGTGCATTCAGAGCTCCTCCTCCCTAGCTCTAAGTCGTGAACCTCTGAACTTTTGAGCTTTCCTTGGCATTTTTGGGCATTTCAATTCACCCAGTTGGTGATTTTTCTTGCTCATTTTAGTGGTTTGTGGTTTAATTTTTGTTTCCTCCTCATTTTGTTTTGGTTGTTGTTTATTTTCTTTTTTTATTTGCATGCCTTAGCTTCTTGCCTGGACCCTCGGACCCCCAGAGTTCCAGGCGGTTTCCATTCAACCTAATCCTGGAATCCTGGACCCCCAGAGTTCTAGGTGGCTGTCATTCAAACTAAGCCTAGAACCTCAGACCCCTGGAGTTCTAGGCGGCTGCTATTCAACCTAAGCCCAGAAACCCAGACCCCCGGAGTTCCAGGATTCCTTTTACACACAACCTAAGCCCAGAATCTCAGACCCCTGGAGTTCCAAGATTCCTTTTTCACATAACTTAACCTCGGAACCCCAGAGTTCTAGGCCTTCTTCACTTATGCCTAACCCAAGACCCTAAAGTCCCAAAGTAAATCAACTTTTATGCTTATTATCAAAGACTGACGATTTGTGTTTTGCTTGCAGGTTAGAGATGTTACATGGACTCATCCTCCAACAAAAGAAACAAAGAAATTGATAGACTCCCAACCACCATGAAATACCATTATCAAGGAAAGGTCTATGTTTCAAAACCAGAAGATCAAGTCAGATGGGTCACCGATATCGAAATCGGCCATATAGAAATTGAGGATATCAAGGCTCAATTTGACAAACCTAGTCTGCAGACCCTCCACAAGAGAATCAAGAGATTCAGCCTAGTTGAAGCTACTGCCTTTCCACAGTCATTGCAGGAACCAAAGTTCATAATGACCATTGCCCCATTTTATAACCTAGAGACTAGAAAGTGCATAGATGCACAAGGAAAAACAGTCATAGACTTCTCTCCAGACATGCTCGGGTTCATTTTTGGTATCCCAACCAAGGAGGAGATATTTTTGTTAACTGAAGAAGAGGTCTTAAAGGCATGGAATGAAAACATATCAGCCAGTAAGAGGCACATGAATACAAACTAGTTGGAAGAAGAAACACAAACAGGTCTCAAACCAACAGAGACCCTGAGGGCGGATTTCAAAGAGCCTCAAACAGACTTAATTATTATGCTTAGCAGGGCCTTTGGCAACTAGATTGCATGCATTT
>NC_081415.1:370208847-370229308 GCF_030272615.1 Cryptomeria japonica
TAGTAGGGACTATGTGTTTAGACCAGGATGCCCACCCTCTTGGTCCTCTAAACTTTTCACGCGTCGAAAAGGGTTTTTCCATCTCTGCAAATAAATCTTAATTCAAGAGGTACAACTATGCACCTATTTCCTGCTTACAAAAAGAAGGAGAAAGGGGTTGGGAATAGGGGTTTGCCTAAGTCAAACCTTGGTTTGGAATCAACCTTGAATAAAATACTACAAATGCTTGAAATAAATGATGGAAAGGTATACCTTAAAATTTGCAATAGATGATGATGATGCTTTGCTTCTTAGATGTAATCACATATGTTGTATGAAATGGCATGAATATGAAAAAACCCTAACACAGACACATGCTTACAAATGAATAATGTAATAATGCTCCACAATTGATGAATGAAGAATATGCAGCCTTGAGGAATGCTTGATGAAGATTGCTTGAATGTAGTTTCATTGTTTTCTCCTATTTTTGCCTTATGATTGTATGTAAATGTCTTCTTATGCTTGTATATCAAAATGAGAGGGGAAGACCTCCTTATATACTTGCCTATTGTCAAACGTATCTATAGCATCAGAATTAGGAATCATCACAAGCATTATATAAAAGGACATATTATTCATTATTAGCTCAATCACACATTGCAATGATCTAATCCTAAGCACACTCAATAGAGATATGAAAACAAAGCATTCAAAATGAAAGATTATGCAAACCAAATGCAGAATTGAATGCTCCTTCCATGCGGATCCATTGTTCTTCTTTCCTCTTCAATGGATTTGTGGATCTCACCTACAAGTGCACATACAATTGAAAGCAAGATTGATGAAAAGCTCAAGAGTACTAGAAGTGTAAGTTCGATAGTTTGATTAAGGATTCGGATTCAAGATTCCAGATTAGCTTTGATTGAAAATCATCCAATTTATAGAAGAATTGGATAAATGACAAGATTAGCATGATGCAATTCAAATGGAAATTGCAAATCAATATGACAAATTATGACAAATTATGCACTTTCCATGCACAATTTGATTGATTGATAATTGATGACAAATTATGACACATTCTATGTTAATATTGATTGATTATCAATTATGACAATTTCATGACAAATTGAAATGTCATTCCCATAGAATTAGGAGATGAAATAGGAGGGAAAAGAAATTAGAAATTTAGAAAATTAGAAAATTGAAATTGATGACAATTAGGAATTAGAAATTGATGGAAAAATAGGAAATTAAGAACTAGAAGAAATTAGGTAAATTAATTAATAATTTGTCATTTATTAATTAATTTACAAGAGGAAGAATAATTAGCCAATTAAATAAAGATTTAATTGTAATGAGAAGACCTAGGATTAATAAATAATTTAGTAATCCTAGAGGAAGAAATGACAAATTAGGTTACATGAATAAATCATAAAACCCTAGAAGACGAATTAGAAGTGCAAAAATGACAATTAGGTCTTGATTGAAGATAATTAATGTCATGATTTTGAATTGATAAATGACCAATGCGATAAACAATTTGATTGATAAAATGCACCAATTGATGAGGAACAATGACAAATTGATCCAAATTGACACGATTGAGAAAGACGACGATCGATGACAAATCGATCGCGAAATGACAAGATTGACAAGGACAAAGATCGACCCAAAATCATGATTGAAGATTGTTATTGACAAGACCTAATTCGAAAGTGAGAAAACTAAAGAATGTAGAAGAAAGACTTGATGCTCGCAATTGATAAAAACCAAGTGCGTAACATAGGAGAAATGTTAATGTGACGCAAAAACTCTAAAATGAGGCAATGCGCCAATGTTAAAGTATGACTCCGCAAGCGTTGACCATTTTTAGGTGTCTACATTTTGCCCCTCTTTGAGACAATGCGATTTTAAGCATTGTTTCAAAGAATAGTAATGAAAATGCCCCAGACAGTGACAATGACATATGCATGCCCCCTCGAGGAATTGGCCGGAAACATGCAAAAAAGAGGCCAATTGATCGATAAAAATGATAGGATCGAAAGGACTGACAATCGGAGATCGGATACATGAAGGACAAGAAATTTAAGGTGCACAAGACCATGATCAACATAAGATGGAGAGGACACACATCCATCTATGCACTGACAAAGATCTATAAATGGGACCAAGAGAGTGAAAATTGTTCATTTGCACTAGCCCAAGAAGAGGATTTGTTGCTCTGGAAAAGGACACTTGCAGAGAGATGGTGAACATTCCAATGATAGATCACCTTGAAGAATGTGTATGCATGTACAAACGATCGGACGATGTGGGAGCAGCGATATGTATCTCAAAATCCCATGTTTTCAATTTCATGAATTTGACTTGCTTGCAGGACATTGCGGGGCCCACAGGGGATGTAGAAACTGACTTCTGCGCTTGTGTAAGGTCTTCTGCGCTTGTGTGAGGTCTTCTGCACTTGTGTAAGGGTACACAAGCATAGGTTACATGACACAAGCACAGGTTACATGACACAGGCGTAGGAGTCATGACACAGGCGCAGTTGTGCATTGAGAACTCTAGATTGGTCAAAAATGGCATGCAAATGATCCGAAAAGGGGGGATAAGGGTAGGATAGGTCAGAATAGATGAAAAACACCCTGATGTGGACATGAAAATGAGGAAATGAAACCCATAGGAGAAAACCCTAAAATTGACAAAATGTGCCCCAATTGTGATGCAGAGTCGACAATGTCCATTGATCACACGGGAGAACCGACCTGACTGCTTCATGTTACGACATAGACTCAAAAGCACGGACAAAGATACAATAGCAGGACTTGGGATAGGAGGGACATCATCCTTGAGACATGGTAGGGATGAGGAGGATAGAGGGAGCACCCAAGGACAGAGGCACATGCTCCTTATGACAGACAGTGGACATTATGTAGTTTGATATTTTGTAGTCAGCCTGCAGGCCATACTTAGGACAGACAATCCGATTTTGTACTCCGATATTATTGTGGCAGATGATATGATATGCATCGATATGATGAGATGCAAATGACTTATGTGATTTTCCATGTATGGATGACTTATGCACTGTTTCTGTACGTTTGTGGAATATGTATGGATATGTTTTTGTTTATGTGCTTTTGATGCATTGATAGTATTAAATGGATAAAATGCTTGATATGATGCTTAATGTAATGCAAATGTACTAACCAAATGGATGCAGGATGCAACATATGTATGGAGAAATCGGAGCACTAGACCGAACTGACGAAAGAAGTGTTAGTAAGAAGAAATGAGAAAGAGGGAAATTAGTGACGAAGAAAAACTTGCTTTCAGTAATGCACTTTGTAGGTGAGAACCTTTATTTTAATATAGAAAAATGGATGCGTAGCATCATGGCATTGAAGGCCAGAGCTGAAATGCAACCCCTTTTTGCAAACAGACAGACACATCACAGACAAACGACAATCACAATCAAAAAAAAAAAAAAAAAAAAGGACCATGAGCCATCCCGGTCACTCTAAATCACTCAGTGACATCATCGAGCAACATAGGAACATGATTGAAGATAAATCAATAAATGATAAGACTCACGAATTCCAACAAGTCAAACAAACATCTTGATCTTTATTGTCAAAAGTTGAAAGTGCTGATAGGACGATCATGCTGTCTGGTTTCAGGAAATGCGGTACCCCGTCTAAGGTAGGACATAGTCTAGTTTCGAGTATACCACACCCTGTATAAGACCCATGATAATAGGAACAAGGAAAATGATTTTGATACTGATATTTGATTGATATGACCATTGTGATCAATTTGAATGTTTGGTTTGATGGAAAAGCTCATCTGTTTAACGCATGATTTCATTAAAGCACAGTGTTGGATTGATTGTCATTGGATGGATGCTCAGTGATCTGTCTATGCACAAAGGGGATCCTTTATTGCAAAATGCTTATTTTTGGAGTTTAATGTTTTTGAAATGTTTTTTGCGTTCATTTTTTCAGGACTTTTTATGATTTTTATGGATTTTCATTTTTAGGACATTTTTCATTTTTATTTTTTTTTGAATTATTTCAGGACATTTTTCAATTTTTTTGAGATTTTTTCAGGACTTTATTTGATTTTTTTGGATTATTTCAGGACTTTATTTGATTTTTTTTTTTTGAATTTTTTTCAGGACATTTTAAATTTTTTTTGTTTTTAGTTTCAATGACTTTGCCCCCAGTGTCTAGCAAGGCAAGGAATATGACAGGTGAATAAATAGGCTTGCTAAAATGATGGTGGATAGAGGGAAGACAAAGGCCTTTTATCGTGGAGACAATACAGATGCAATTTCCAAGGGCTATGGCGTGATGGGACAAGAGACTGGATATGACAATGTAAAGCAGGAACATGGCATGAGGGACATGTCAAGAGGTGTTTGAAACCATGTTTAAATTTTGCGTCCTTATGTCAAATCAAGATCAAGGAATGAAAAAGAGTGTATGGATAGTGATAAGATATGGATAGGATAAGCAAGACCAAGAATGGATAAGGGACATGGATTGAAGGTCAGGATTGGCTAAGGGATAGTGGCAGAAAGTTGCAATAAGCCAGGGAATGAAAGGTTGAAATAAGCAAATGGGCAAATGACCAAAAGCTATGATAGACTAAAAGCTGCAAACAAGATGCATGATGCTCATGATGATCCTCAGCCTTGTCAAGATCAAAGGTGGAAAGACGAAATGGAGATGAGGGACAATAGGATAATGGAGGGTAATGACAGGGGTTTGATAGGATAATGGAACAATGAAGGACAAAAGGATATGAAGGAGGAAAACTACCCCCAAGTGTGATTGTGCAAGAAGTTCATAAATTACGCATGACGTCTGTTTGCCAGGTTTTCATCATGGTACTTGCCCAAGGCGCCTGTTTGCCAGGTTTTCACCAGTGGACGAATTATTTTTCTTTACTTTTTTTTTTCACTTTTTTTTAAGCTTTTTGATTTTTTGAGTTTTTCAATAGAAGATGGACACATGATAGGGGATGGAAGAAGGACTCAAGTATCTTTTTGTTTGGATAGTAGCCTTAAAAAATTGGACCATGACCTTTAAAAGTATCCTCAAAGACGTTGGTAGGATAAGGACGTGGAAAATGAGATGAAACTAAGGCAAGGATTTATGTAAAGGATTGGATCAAAGGGATCAAAGGATGAAACATATGCATTGGATAATGGATAGGGTATTTGAAGAATTGTGCTTCAGTGGATGAAAATGTTGGCAAGATCGACATTGGCACACACCTTGAGGGGTGATGGGCTGATTTAGGAAAGACGTATTTTGGATATTGAGATTTGGATGGAGGAATAGCTTGGGATTTTGGGATATAAGGGCCCAAAATGGATGAAGAAGGTGATGGAGGAACAGACTTGGAAGGTTTGGATGGAGGAATAGCAATTTTGGATGCCAATTTTGATGTTTCTTTAGGCTTTTGTGCTTCAAGGAGCTACTTAGGGATCCACATGGTTTTTGATTTTTCATGCTTTTGTGGTTCCTTGGAGTGCATTGCTTGCACAAGGGATTTAGGAACCCATATATATTTTGACTTTGCTTTATTTTTCTAAATGGGCCTTTGTGGCCTTTTGGATATTTCTTTTTCTTTATAGATCATATTTTTCTTTGTTTTGACATGTCGATTATATTGGACATGTTGATCCTTGAATACATGTGGATTTTTAGACTTATGACTTTTATACTTGGCATCCAAATTGCTTGGAGGAGGAAAGGAATGCATGGATGGATATGAATGAAATGGACTTCTTTTGGATTGATGAAATTTACTCAAGGATGTGTGCCTTTGTTGACCTTGCATAGAGGACGAAAGGATATAAGGACCTAGAATGGATGGAAGGGATGATGGGGAAGGTGGACATTTGGATTTTGACTTTGAAGGGATACCAACGCCTTGAGTGTGAGCTCTGTAGCCATGACCATTAGTATATTCTTTGATATGAAGGGGTTCTTGCTCATGGAGGTCTACTCCTTTGCCTTTATGAATATCTTGACTTGTAGGAGACTCTTTTCTTTGGGAAGAAGATGTGAGTTCATTATGAGGTGGATGTGATATGAGAGAAATAATGAGATCTTGAAGTGGATTGGATTGCACCAAAGTGGAAGAACCCATTATGCATGTCGAGGGTTCATGAACATCTTGCATTGACACGTTAGAATCATGAGGGGTATCAGGATCATGAGGGGGATTAGGATTGTGTAGTGGACATGGCTCAATGACAGGCTCTTCATGAGATAAAATGGGGGGAATAACGGGATCATCAAAAGAAATGAGACCTTGGATTGTATATGGAGGATTAAGACAAGGAGATGGAGGAACAAAAGGATCTTGTGGAGGATTTAAAGGAATAATTTGATCTTGACAAGGAGGAAGATCATTGGAATCCTCTTTAAAGGTGCTTTGCTCTTGACTTTTAATGGGATCATCGGAAAGGATGGAAGGGATATCTTGATCTTTCTTAGGAAGTGGAATGCTAATGGGATTTGAAAGGACATTTTTTTCATGAAATGGAAGGGGATCATTTGGGATTGGATGAACTGGAATATCTTGAGCTTGCTTAGGAAATGGAGTGTCAATAGGACTTTGGATAGGATGGACAAGAATAGGGGAATCATCGTGAGTGTCTGGGAACATGGGGTCCTGGTCAACAATTGGATGGGATGATAAGGTTTCAAGATCAAGATCTTGATCTGTTTTAAGACATGTTTCTTCATGCTCTAAATTATCCTCTTGACATGGGGTTGGACTTTGGATATGCATGGAGGATTCTGACAGGGAATCAATGCTTTGGCATGAAGGAAATGCACTTTGAACATTTGTGATGGATTCTAGCAAGGAATCAATGCTTGAACATGAGGAAGAGGGACTTTGAATGGGGTCCTCTAAAACAGGTAATGGCAATAAAGTGCATGGTTGCATTGGGTCTTGTATTTCTGAAACATGACAAGGATGTGTATCATGAATTGGATTATCGTGGCAATCAACTATGGATAGTCCTTGGATAATTGCATCCTTGGGTGTATTGTTTGATGAGGACAATATGGAAGGTTCCTATGAAACTTCTAAAGGTGTAGGGATAGATGCCACTGGAGAGTCAATTTGCTTGCAAGAGAATGAGGCATTGCTAGACAGAATTGTATTATTTTGATCTTCCTTAAAGAACTCACTTGGTCATTTCCTTAAGATCATTGCAATAAAGCCACCTTTCTTTCGAGGTTTTGACATGATTGGACCTAGAATTTGAACTTGTTTTTGGTTTGATGTCATGTTTTGATATTGGACTTGGTTCAATTGTTCCGACATGTTTGAAACTTGGCTTGGTGTGTGCTGCAACCTTTGTTTTTGAATGTTTGGTGGTGGTTGTTGACATTGATATGTTGATTGAACTTGTTGATATTCCACCATTGGTTGAACTAGTTGTGAACATTGTATAGTTGGTTGGACATATTGTTGAAAATGAACCATTGGTTGTGTTGGTTGAATATGTTGGACCATTGGTTGAACCATTGGTTGTATTGGTTGAATATGTTGGACCATTGGTTGAACCATTGGTTGTATTGGTTGAAAATCTGATTGATAGTAAACACCTTCTTGTTCTTGTTGTGGAGGCACATAATGTTGAAATTGATGTTGTCTCTTTTCTTGAAATTGTTTCATCATCTCTATTTGGGAGAGGAGAGCTGGTATGTCTAATTGTTCAAGAAGAGATCTTACATCAATTGGCTCAATCTTTGGATTTTGACCTGGAAATTTTCCAAACACTTTGGACATTTGTGATCTATTCTTCACAATGTTTTTCACTCTTTGTTCCAAAATCTCTTGTTCTTGAGCTAGTTTCTCCTCTAGTTTTTGTATTTGGAGACTTGTTTCATCATAAAAAGTTTGATCAATGTTGCTTTGTTGTTGGGTTCGATATAATTGTGATTGCATTGGATTAAAATTTGATTGCATTGTCAGTTGATACGTCAAACTTTGCTGCATCATTGGTGCTTGGAACCTTGTTTCAATAGACATGTCACCATGCAAATGTGATATTTTTGGAATTTTTCAAGGATAATGTATGATATGCAACTAAATGCAAACTAAATAGATGAAAATGCAATCTATGGCAAGAGTGCAACCTATGTTTTTGGTTGTTTTCCAAGATTTTGACAAACTTTTAGAATGCAAATCTAAAAAGAGACCCTTAGGAAATTGGAATGATGTCTAGACCTCAAAGGACAAAAGGACTTAAGTGACAAAAGGACAAATGACAAAGTCTCCCCTATATGCTTGGATACTAAGCTAGGTTTGACCAAATGACAATAATGACATAAAGAGAAAAGGCTTGACAAGGTCTAGACTTCTTAACAATGACTTAGGGTTGCATCAAAGATTTGGATTACCCAAGTATGACAAAACCTAGTTTTAGCACTATATGCAAAGGGACAATTACTATGCAAATGACCCTAATATGATATGATAATGACCTAAGCTTAATGAAGAAACCTAGGGTATGCAAATGCAAATGTATGACAATGGTATGACTTTAATGCAAGAGGACATATGCAAGTGGATGACTCTTATTGATATGCAAAGGAGTATGACTTAGGTGAAACCTAACCTTGGTACTTGACAATGACTTTTGAAAAATGAAACCTAGGATGAACCTAAATGTAAGTAACATGAATGTTAAGACAAGATTTGGAACAATGTTTGATCATCATATTGGAAGATGTGTTTTGAACCTTGTTGAACTTTTTGTTGGATGAATGTCTCTTGTGTTTAATCTTATGTTTTTAATCAATTTGCTTTGCTTTTGAAATGAGATGCAATTCAACTTTTGACAAGCAAAGAATACAAGATATTGCAACTTATACTCAAGACAATCATGCTCATTTCCACATTTCTTATGGTAGGCAAAGACATTAGGTACTTGAGAGGTAGACTCATTATGAGATTCAAGGAGAATACATAGATGCTTGACCCCACAGGCTCCCCTCCATGGCACTCACTTCTCAGGGCAGCCAAGCATCAGTCCCCATGGAAATCTCCCCATGGCGAACTTAGTATCTCTTCCAAGTATCCGAATTTGTCCTTCTCAAGCAACTAGAAGGGTTTTTGGCCTCTAAAAACAAGGTATGTAGTAAGGATTTATGTTAAGCATTACTCCTTGATGTCATGTAAGCATGATTGAGACATTAAGCCCATCAAGATACCAAACAAATGTAGTCGCGCAAGTGCGATTTAGACCAAGAGGCCCTACTTAGATGTTGATATGAGAAAGAGTTCAAGGGTCATCACTTCCCAAGTAACTGCAATTCCCACGTAACACTTCCTTCAAAGCTTTCGTCCATCAGGTATTTTTTTATAGTGAGTTAGAATGCCAAGGAATTCTAGCCGTACTCACTTTGGGTCATTCCCTTCTCACGATTATCACTTGCTTGCAAAAGCAAAGTGGTCGGGAAGGCAGGCCCTCTAATGGAGACACTCAATCAACAACACAAGCATGGTATCAAAGATCTGGATTTCTGATCACCCTAAGAAGGATGAGAGCATACTCTCCTACTCCAATGTCATACTTAACAATCAAAGCAAACAAAGGTTCATTTCCACCTATTTATAAATCACTAAGTGCCTAATTAAAAATCTCAAACACACAAGTTTGGTTGTTTCTCCAAGGCAACCTGCAAAACCCAAGTTAGAGGTTTGATTTGTTGTCTTTGACCATTGAATCTGCATAACACATGTTAGTAGTTTGATTTTTAGTCTTTTTCATGCGTATACCAAGATCCTGCACTAATAATTAGTACCAAAATCCAAAACATAGAAAATAGAAAGCAAAAACATCAAAAATTTCAAGTAAAAACTGCATTTTTCACCTCTGATCTGGACTTTACACAGGCGCAGAAGTCATGACACAAGCGCAGGATGTCTAACACAAGCGTAGAATGTCTCAACACAGGCGCAAGATGTCTCAACATAGGCGCAAAATGCTTCACACAAGTGCAGAAGTGTCCAGAATGCACTGCATGGCCCTGTTTTTGGGTTTTTGACCTGCAAAATCAACTTGAAAGCACTCCAAAACACAGTAAAAGGGTTAGAAGGTTAGTATTCACGTCGGGTTCACCAATTAATGTAGCATCAGAATTAGGAATCATCACAAGCATTATATAAAAGGACATATTATTCATTACTAGCTCAATCACACATTGCAATGATCTAATCCTAAGCACACTCAATAGAGATATGAAAACAAAGCATTCAAAATGAAAGATTATGCAAACCAAATGCAGAATTGAATGCTCCTTCCATGCGGCTCCATTGTTCTTCTTTCCTCTTCAATGGATTTGTGGATCTCACCTACAAGTGCACATACAATTGAAAGCAAGATTGATGAAAAGCTCAAGAGTACTAGAAGTGTAAGTTCGATAGTTTGATTAAGGATTCGGATTCAAGATTCCAGATTAGCTTTGATTGAAAATCATCCAATTTATAGAAGAATTGGATAAATGACAAGATTAGCATGATGCAATTCAAATGGAAATTGCAAATCAATATGACAAATTATGACAAATTATGCACTTTCCATGCACAATTTGATTGATTGATAATTGATGACAAATTATGACACATTCTATGTCAATATTGATTGATTATCAATTATGACAATTTCATGACAAATTGAAATGTCATTCCCATAGAATTAGGAGATGAAATAGGAGGGAAAAGAAATTAGAAATTTAGAAAATTAGAAAATTGAAATTGATGACAATTAGGAATTAGAAATTGATGGAAAAATAGGAAATTAAGAACTAGAAGAAATTAGGTAAGTTAATTAATAATTTGTCATTTATTAATTAATTTACAAGAGGAAGAATAATTAGCCAATTAAATAAAGATTTAATTGTAATGAGAAGACCTAGGATTAATAAATAATTTAGTAATCCTAAAGGAAGAAATGACAAATTAGGTTACATGAATAAATCATAAAACCCTAGAAGACGAATTAGAAGTGCAAAAATGACAATTAGGTCTTGATTGAAGATAATTAATGTCATGATTTTGAATTGATAAATGACCAATGCGATAAACAATTTGATTGATAAAATGCGCCAATTGACGAGGAACAATGACAAATTGATCCAAATTGACACGATTGAGAAAGACGACGATCGATGACAAATCGATCGCGAAATGACAAGATTGACAAGGACAAAGATCAACCCAAAATCATGATTGAAGATTTTTATCGACAAGACCTAATTCGAAAGTGAGAAAACTGAAGAATGTAGAAGAAAGACTCGATGCTCGCAAATGATAAAAACCAAGTGCCTAACATAGGAGAAATGTTAATGCGACGCAAAAACTCTAAAATGAGGCAATGCGCCAATGTTAAAGTATGACTCCGCAAGCGTTGACCATTTTTAGGTGTCTACAGTATCAATTTTCTAACATATGCCGACATGAGGAATTAACTTCTTGCTCAAATTTGGGATAGGGCCTAGGGGCCAAAATGGGTCCCAATCAGGGAGGACCAGGGCGCCCTAGTCCTACCCCGATTTGGGCAAGGAACAAGGGATTATGTAAGGTGAAAAGTGAAAAGATGAAGCTTGGTTGCATGGGGGAGGCATAAACATGTCCTGATCAAGAATGGGGAGGAGGCCACTAAGGTGAGGGCCCCAAATGCGGTAAAAATTATAGGGGGTGCAATTTTAAGACACTACATTTAGCCCCCACTTTAGTGGGAGTATCAGCTTACGCAAATGGTCATGGTAAAGTAGAAGAAAGAGAGATGAAGAAGATGAGGAATGCAAAGAAAAATCACAAGGAGTATAAGATATCACTAATCTCGAGGAGCTAAGCCCCCAATCTTAGGATCTCAACTCACTAAAACACATGCAAGGGCACACATGACAAGATAAAAACAAAAAGGCAAATAGATGAAAAAGGACAAACAAAAGAAAAAGACACACTACAAAAGCTAAGAACGGAAAATAAGACCTCAAGTCAACTAGCCAAAGAGACCTTGATAACAAAATATCTCAACAACTAATATAATTCTTGAAAAGAAAATTCATCTAACAAACACAAATGATCACATAAGATAGTAAAGAAAGCATCATCCATGAACTACCAATATCAAAGCTATGAGTTCATGAGAGGAAGAAGAGAGAGCATGAATACACACTAGATGTGATCCATGAGAATAATGATGAGAGAGGGCATGAACTACTCACCCCTAGATGTTTTTATCTAGGTGATCCATGGGAAAGGACATCAACAACTCGCCTCTAGATGTTTTTATCTAGGTGGTCCATGTGGGGAGGAGGGTAAGAATAGTCTAGCTATTTTTATCTAGTTCCACCCATCCTTGTGCGTGTGTGCAAGTGATGTCTGGTTTCAAGTGTATAAAACCTTGTGTAATAGTATTTTCTCTATTTTTGAGTGTGCTTCAACCTATTTAAGACATGTAATGTAAATGCAAATCCCAAGTGGTGAATGACAGATACATGCCTAGTTTCGAGGCCATCCCATGTAAGAGTCTTTGCTCTGGTTTTGATGATGTGTAACCTCATCTAAGACATGTATCAAATTTTGCCTCTAGTTTTGAGTGTGAAGTATCTTGCTCTAAGATTTATTACTCTAGTTACGAGAATTAACACCTCATTTAAGACATGAAAAAATGATATGCAAGAGTTATAGTACAA
This sequence comes from Cryptomeria japonica, assembly GCF_030272615.1. Classification (NCBI taxonomy): domain Eukaryota; kingdom Viridiplantae; phylum Streptophyta; class Pinopsida; order Cupressales; family Cupressaceae; genus Cryptomeria; species Cryptomeria japonica. The sequence goes on from NC_081415.1 coordinate 370,221,570, forward strand.
TATGATACAAGGGAGCGATATGGGTCCACCCCCTTAAGATGTAAACATAACCCTATGTTGATGTCTTAAGGAACCAACACACAAGGATACCTTACCTTCAACACCAAAGAGATATCCTTTCAGAAATAATGTCATAAATCTTATGCTAGAGAGGGAATACTCTTCAAGCAAGGATAAGATAGTTGAAAAAGAGATATCTTGCAACAAGTGTAAAGGGGATCCTTGGAGGAGAAGAGATATTTTCTCTAAAGACATCTACCTCAAAGAGGAGATATCTTGAACAAACATAAAATCTTCTACCAAAAGAAGGGAAGGAGAACAAGAATTCATACCTTCCTCTTATTGCTAGGTGAAAAGGATTATTGATAAAGAATGACATACTTTTGACCCAATGTGGGGGTGGTAAGTGTATGATAAATTGACATTGTTGAGTGAAGAAGAGGTTCTAACCAAAGACTTAAACCTCTTTTATAAGGGGGAATCCTTGAGCAAACAATAACTTCACACAAGGAATGACACCAAATCATGAACAAACACCACTCAACAAAGCTAAAGTAGATACTTAGATAGAGAGAGAGGAGGAGAAATATATCATTGCTCCCTAAGTGTAAGGACAATGAGAAGAATTACACAAACTTATAAGGAGAGATTATGCATAGGAAAATGCACAATAAACTCACATGAATGAATATTCAATGCAAGAAAAGACATTAGTATATGTAAAATGCATCTCAGAAGAAGTGGTAATCTTCAAAGATAGAGAGAGAGAGAGAGAGAGAGAGAGAGAGAGAGAAATATTGCATATTCCCCTACGGAGGGATTAATCATAAGAGACATACCATTGCAAGAAAGGATATCAACACATGAAAAATGTAGTCCCTAAAGGGAATAGTGATAGGTTAAAGAGGGAAAAGAAAACATCCTTCCCCCCCAAGCAAGAGGACAAGAAGAACAATTACACATCTTCTAAAGAGAGTTTATTTAGAAGAGACATTCCATTTCAAACAAGGAATAGATCCTAACCAAGGAACAAACATGTGCTCACATGAAGGATAACTCTATGCAAGAAAGAACATCACTTTATGAATAATTCAGTCCAAAAAAAGAGGTAATTTTCAAAGAGAAAGTAAGAGGAAGAAGAACTTTCACAAAAGTTCTCTAAGGAGAGATTATTCATAAAAGATGCACCATTTCAAGAAAGAAATGGGTCATAACCAAAGAACAATCATGTGCTTGTTGGGATCCAAGAACACTGAGAAGGGCGGGGTGAATTAGTGATCTGCAGGAATGAACAGTTTTTAACTTTCTACACCATGCATATATATATATATATATATATATATATATATATATATATATATATATATATATATATATATATATATATATATATATATCGGTAAACAAACACACATATAAAAAGAAGCAAATAAACCATCCATATAAATGAACACCATAACACACATAATTTATTCATGGAAAACCTCAATGAGGAAAAACCACGGTGGGATTTGTGACCCACAATATCAGTTCACTGGCCATATGAAGAAGATATTACATATAATAGGGTCCTGCACTTGTAGGAAGGCACACTGCCTAGAGCATACTTCTCATCACTAAAGAGCCTCATTGACTACAAGCTTTCTTCCAAACTAAATTACTGAAAATGAACTCAAAAATGCATCTGCTATGCCATATCGAGTTTTAGTTCTGGTTTTGCTTTGTATCGGTTCATAAACTCTGAACTAATACCAATATCTCTTCTCCTCCAAGAATGCTTTCCAAACTATCTATAGATCATTGCATGATATAGCATTTGCATACAAAATGATCTCCATACATATATTTCACATCATACAATTCAACTATATTCTCCTATATCCACACATTTCATATATCATGTCACTTGCTAAAATAACCTAGCAGACTGACCTATATACCTATTACAGATGATATGCCTTATGTTGGCTTACAATACATTTATAAAAATGATGGCCTTGACAATAATAATTACAAAATGATTTAAGTAAATCCTCCTTGATGTTGGCTTCCAAAGAGGTACTGATATCGATGTCGGTGTCAGTGTCGATGTAGCCCTAAATGCTCCAAAGTCGGTATCTATCAGTATATGCTTCCTAGTGTCGGTTTATGACTTCCATAATATATTGTTGTCAACAATGAAAACAAAATGAATCCAATGAGTGTCAATTTCCAACAATCTCCCCCTTTGGCATTAATGGCAACACTCATGTGAAAAATGGATTCCCTGTCGATATGTTCCCCCTAAGCTATATACTCCATCTGAAATGTGTTCCCTGATATTTTTCACATATGAACATAGTCCCCCTTTGACATTAATGCCAAAGACCGATGAAAGAATTGAAAGAATAAAATAATGTTGTTAGTTTTACTGGAGCTTAGTCATCTTCAGGATTTCTGAGTATGCCTTTTGCAATAACTGAAAATATGTATCCCAACTGGATTTGAAAGTATCAGAAAAAGATGCACGTCCACTTAGTAAGTGGGAAATTGTTTATTTCTCTTGGCTATCTTTTGGTGTGGGTTTAGCTATCATATCCATGCACTTTTTCTTGTGAACACCCAATGAATCTAGTCTAGGACTTACCAATCCTCTTAGATTTCTTTCTCTTCTCATGATTTTATCTCTCTCCTTCTCAAAAGAAAAAATTTGGTTCTCCAAGGACAAAATTTGTCCATCAACAGATGTGGTTAGTGTAGTCAATCTATCAAAAGAGTTAGCAATTTTAGCCATCTTATCATATAACTCCTTCAATCTTCTATCTACATTAGTTGTAAGACTTTCTATGTTACAACACACTCTATAGATATTTGTACATTGTTTTAAACAAACCTCAATAGGGATAAGTTTGTCCTCAATTTTCTTCTTCCCTGTTTATATAAGCTGATCAAAAGTTGTTCTTTTTGCTGTCATGAAATTGTTCAAAGCTTGTTGATCTGTTATTTGCCTCAGAGATTGAAAATTGTTGGATATGTGCTCTGTTAGAGTCTTGAGCTTACTAGAAGGGCTTGCTCCATCTTCAATCTGACAGTCAGGTAATATTATGTGCAATACAGAGACTGATTGATCAATTAATCCTTTATCTACAGTACCTTCCTTCAGTAATTTATGAGTAGTCATCATCATTAATTCAGTTGGACTCAACTCAGAGTATAATTTCTTCTCAACCTGAGAAGTGTCAATTGCCAAAACCTTTGTCAGAGAATCAGTTTTACCTGCTAGTATGGACTCAGTGCTAGTATGGACTCAGTGGCTTTTACCTTGTCCATCTTACCCTCTATTGCACTGGTGGCTTCGCCACTTGGTGCAGTGTGGGTTAATTGACGATGGAGTATTATCCACAGAATTTCCAATGTCTTGTACATTGCCTTGCTCAAAAATGGTTTGTGCAGGTATAGACTGTACACTCTCCTTAGCTGTCAGTTGTGTTTGAGTATCTATAGTTACTGTCGGTTGTGTCAAAACTAGAGTTGAACTACCCAAAATACCTTTCCCTTTTGATTTGTCAGGAATGGTGGAAGATGTTGCCCTTGCAAATTCTTATTGAGATGTGAGAAAGTCTAGGTTTTTCTAAAAGAATTCGGTCCATCCCTTACTTGTCTCATTTACCACCTCATTTACTCTCCCCATCATAAGGCTTATCTATCGAGATTTACTATTGAATATTGTCCTATTTGTAGTATCAATACATCTTTTCATTTCCTCAATATTTACAGTACCACACAATTCCATAAGTGCTACTTGTTATGCCTTGCATATCTATTTCCCCTTTAGTCTGCTTGCATCAAAATTTGGGTCCCCTTTTTTGTTTCTTCTTTCTTTCTTTCTACCTTTTGACCTCGAAACTCTGGAGTCCTAGAGCCTGAGGTCTCTTTGTTATTTTTGGTTTTTTTTTTACCTCGGAACTCCAGAGTCCCGAGGTCCCTTTTTCTTTTCTTTGGTTTTCACCTCACAATTCGAGACTCCCGGAGTCCCGAGGTCCCTTTTTTTTCTTTGGGTTTGACCTCGGAACTCTAGAGTCTCGAGGTCCCTTTTTCTTTTCTTTTGGTTTTGACCTCGGAACTCTGGAGTCTCGAGGTCCCTTTTTCTTTTCTTTTGGATTTGACCTCAGAACTTCAGAGTCCCAAGGTCCCTTTTTCTTTTCTTTAGTTTTGACCTCGGAACTCCGGAATCCAGGAGCCCCGAGGTTTTGCGCCTTCTGCCTCGGAACTCCAGAGTCCCGAGGTGGAGCCTCCTTTTCCTTGCTTCAAAACCCTGGACCCTCAGAGTTTTGGGATGGGGTGTTCCTTTTCTCGTGTCAAGCTCGGAACCTCGGGACCCCGGAGTCCCAAGGTCGTGTTTAAAGATTTCGTACGGACTGGGTTTGGATGAGCTATAAATAGGGATAATGGACTTTTAAATTTCATTTGTGCATTCAGAACTCCTCCTCCCTAGCTCTAAGCTACAAACCTCCAAACTTCCAAGCTTTCCTTGGTATTTTCTAGCATTTTGATTCACCAGGTTGGTGATTTTTCTTGCTCATTTTGGTGGTTTATGGTTTAGTTTTTCTTTCCTCCTCGTTTTGTTTTGGTTGTTGTTTGTTTTCTTTTTTTGTTTGCGTTCCCTTGTTTTTTGCCCAAACCCCTAGAGTTATGGGTGGCTGTTGTTCAACCTAAGCCCAGAACCCTAAACCTCCAAAGTTCTAGGTGACTGTCATTTAAACTAAGCCCAGAACCCTAGACCCCCAGAGTTCCAGGTGGTTGTCATTCAACATAAGCCCAAAACCCTAAACCCCCAGAGTTTTGGGATTCCTTTTGCACACAACCTAAGCCCAAAACCTTAGACCCCCAGAGTTTCAGGATTCCTTTTAAACACAACTTAACCCCAGAACCCCGATGTTCTAGGCCTTCTTCACTTATGCCTAGCTCGGGACCCCGAGACACCGAAGTAAATCAACTTTTATGCTTATTATCAAAGACCGAGGATTTGTGTTCTGCTTGCAGGTTAGATTGGTTAGATGGACTCATCCTTCAGCAAAAGAGGCAAAGAAGTTGAAAGACTCCCAGCCACCATGAAATACCATTATCAAGGATAGGTCTGTGTTTCAAAGCTAGAAGTTCAAGTTAGATGGGTCACCAATACTGAAATCGGCCATATAGAAATTGAGGATATTAAGACTCAATTGGACAAACCTAGTCTCGAGGCCCTCCATAGGAGAATCAAGAGATCCGGCCTAGTTGAAGCTACTGCCTTTCCATAGCATTACAAGCACCGCGGTTCATAATGATCATTGCCCCATTTTATAACCCAGAGACTAGAAAGTGCACAGATGCACAAAGAAAAATAGTCATAGACTTGTGTCTAGATATGCTCAGGTTCATTTTTGGTATCCCAACCAGGGAGGAGATATTTATGTTAACCGAAGAAGAGGCCTTAAAGGAATGGAATGACAAAATATCAGCCAATAAGAGGCACATGAATACAAACTGGTTGGAAGAAGAAAGAAAAATAGGTCTCAAAGCAATGGAGATCCTGAGGGCGGATTTCAAAGAGCCTCAAAGAAACTTAATCATTATGCTTACCAGGCCCTTTGGTAAGCTAGATTGCAAGCATTTTCATCCCTGGATGTTCCAATCCATGAGCACTATTTTAATAAGGAAACAATACATTTATTAGCCGCAGATCCTCTCCGACAATATCTGCAAGCAAATGAAAGAAGTTTAGCATACCCAAAAGTTCTTTTTTACATCATATGTCATTTGGGTAGCTGCTAGAGCTGGAAAGTTTCCAAGGCTGCAAGTAGAAGGTCAATTCGGAGAGGAGGAAGGACTGAAAAAGGTATGGGAGTATTATTCCCAACTCACTCTAGCCAATACAAAGGCTCATTTCAAGAGAGTTAATGATGCCTTCATTTTCCCAAAAATAAACAAATTGATAGGAGATCCAGGATATCGGATTATCCTAGAGGCCATGGCTATCATCTGAGAGTGGGCATGTTGGTTTATCCAAAACCCATGCTCTACTTACATCAGAGTTAGTAGATTCATAGGGAACCCAATGTTGCTACCCCGATACTGAAATGATAGGATAATTTTCCTAGAATATGTAGGGCAGCTTGTGGGCCTCCAGTCACTTTTGTCATCAAAACACAAAGCAGGTATCGATTTCTCAGTATCTACTGGGTACTTTGCATGTTCTAAGATACAAGTGGCCAAATTAGCAGAACAAGAGCTTCAAGATTTGAACTTGAAGGAGTATGATCATGCTAGGGAGTTTTATGATCCCTATGGGAAACTTAAACAAGCTATGCCTAAGACATATAAGGGGCACAAGCCTAGCCTGGAGGACTTTTGGGCCAACCTGCAAGACAATTTTGAGGTTAGGGAGAAGAGCTATAATAGGTTATCTGTGCCATAGGTAAGAGAGTTCAAAATTGAGACTAACCTCCCTAAAGACCTTAGGGATGATGGGAACTTACTTGATCTTGTTTATAAGGAATTAGGGATAGATAAAAGGCCCCTCTCCCCAATAAAGTGGTCTGCAAGTGAAGACATGATTATGGAAAAGATCTGCCAAGTAGTCATCAATAGGACCAAGCAATGGTTAGGCTAGAGGGTAAGGCCCAACATCACAAAGGTGAAACAGAAGGAATCCATTTCAGGGGTACCTCAATCAAGGGGCCATAAGGAGTACACCCGAAAGACAAGGTCAGCCTCAAGGAAAAATACCTCCACTGATCCAGGTGAGGATGACAAACCTTGAGAAAGTACTAAGGACTTAATCAAGAAACTCCAAGAAAAGATGAGGGAGTCTGAATTGTTAAAGAAGGCAACAGACCTGGGAGTGACTGATGGATTGGGAACAGTACCACTTAACAAAGCTCTCCCACTGAGGACAATTATAGGGCAAACTATAGGAGAGGGTACCCAAGAGCAAGAGGAAGATATAGAAATTACTAAGGATATACCTACTCAGTCGCCTTCAATGGAAGCCACACATGCTCCAAGCACTTATGCCCCTGCACCACCACCAACTAATATTCCCATAGGGTAGCCTGGAGTGCAAGGCTTCAGGTCTACCACTAAAGGAGTAAAATTTAGAAACATTGAGTTGGATTCATATCAGCATGAAGAATATCTTGAGCAACAATGGTCATTGGAAGGTGATAAAGAAGGGGATAAGGCAGAGGATCTATTGAATGAAAGATTAATTCTAACCCCTCAAGATCAAGAGGACCTCCTTAAGGACATAACAGTCAGGCAGGTTGGAACAGAGGCAAATGAGGAAGAGATGACATTCAATAAAGAGGTCAGTGGAAAATTGAGTGAATTACATAAGCAACAAGCTCTCCAAATCAATCTATCCTCCCAATTTACCTCACCTCAAGATCCTGGGCAAACAAAGGGAGAGGAAAAAGATGAAGTAGAGGAGCAAGCGGTCGTCCATGTTATAACTTCAAAAATAGTTTTGCATCAAGGTGAAAAGGATGAAAATATACCACAATGGCTTGAGTTCACTTTTGAGAAGAAAAAGAGAAAAGTAGAGCTTCCCAAGGTCACTTTACAACAAGTAATCACTGAGGAGCCACCGAAGGTTAAGAAGCTAAAAACCATTCATCATTTATCAAAAATGGACTCTGATGAAGTGATTGTAGATATGACAGTTCCACTCCAAGTTGAAGGATAGGCTTCTCCCAAGTATCAAATATCCTAGGTAAATT